>NW_027590394.1:300000-379000 GCF_964213995.1 Mustelus asterias | reverse complement strand
TGGGGCCACTGCTGAGGGTGGCCTAAGAGCCATCGAGTTTTAACAGCACGAAATGAGGCCATTCGGCCATTATGTCTGAACTGGTCATCAAACACCTATCCAATCGAATCCCATTTTCCAGCACTCGATCCCGAGCCTTGTCATAGAGTTTACAGAATGGAAACAGGCCGTTCGGCCCATCTTGTGCATGCCACCTTTTTTTAAACCGTTAAACGAATCCCAATTGCCCACATTTGCCCCATATCCCTCGATACCCATCGTACCCATGAAAATGCCAAAACGATTATTAAAAAATAAAATTGTACCCGCCTCTACTACTGCCTCTGGCAGCTCGTTCCAGACACTCACCACCCTCTGTGTGAAAAAATTGCCCCTCTGGACCCTTTTGTCTCTTTCCCCTCTCACCTTAAACCTGTGCCCTCGAGTTTTAGACTTCCCTACCTTTGGGAAAAGATATTGACTATCTAGCTGATCTGTACCCCTCATTATTTTATAGACCTCTATAAGATCAGCCCTCAGCCTCCGACGCTGCAGGGGAAAAAGTCCCAGTCTCTTCAGCCTCTCCTGATAACGCAATCCACCAAGTCCCAGTAGCATCCTAGTAAATCTTTTCTGCACTCTTTCTAGTTTAATAATTATATGCTCTGGCGTTTGAGTTGCTGATCTAAATGCCTCTTGTGGTTGTTCCCGCTTCTACCATCCTTTCAGGCCGTGAGCTGCAGATCCCAGCACCCTGTGGATGGAAACATTTTCCCTCAAATCCACACAAACATCTGCCCTTTACCTTAACTCCACGCCCCTCTGGTTATTGACACCTCTACTTAAGGGAAATGGTTTCTTCCGATCTACGTGCCACATAATTTTGTTCATATCACTCAATTCCCCTCCCCACCGCCCCCACCTGAAAGCATTCCCCATCACCACCCACTACACCCGCTCCACCTCCAGCCATCTCTGCTCTCAGGTAAAACACCCAGCCTAACCAGCCTCTCTTCATAGCTGAAACTCTGCAGCCCAGGCAGCATCCTGGTGAATCTCCTCTCCACCGTCTCACATCCTTCCTGTAGTGTGATGACCAGAGCTGCACACAGTTCTCTTGCTCTGGTCGAACCAGCGTTTTATACACTTCCATCATCACCTCCCAGCTCTTATATTTTATGCTGCGGCTGCTAAAGGCAAGTATCCTACATGTCGTCTTAACCACCTCATCTCCCTGTCTTGCTGCTTTTAGGGATCCACATATCTGCAGCCCAAATTCATTCTGGTCCTCTGCACTTCCTCACACTCGACCGGACATGGTACATTTCCTTGCCCGGATAGTCGTCCCAAATGCATGGCCTCACATTCGTCAGGTGTAAATTACATTTGCCCATTTGACCAGCCTTTCAGTTTCCTCAGCACTGTGGCACAGTGGTTAACACTGCTGCCTCACAGCGCCAGGGACGTGTGTTCGATCTCTGGCTTGGACCACATCTGTGTGGAGTTTGCACATTCTCCCCGTGTCTGCATGGGTTTCCTCCGGGTGCTCCAGTTTCCGCCCACAGTCCAATGACTTGTGGGTTAGGCGGATTGGCCAGGATATACTGGACTTAATGTCAGGGAGAATTGCTTAGGTAAATGCATGGGGTTCAGGGGATATCGCCTGGGTGGGATTGTGCTCAGTGCAGACTCGATGGGCTGAATGGCCTCCTTCTGCACTGTAGGATTCTATGATTCCTGTCATCTAAGGCTTTCCTCCTCAATATTTACCACACCACCAATTTTTGTATCATCTGCAAACTGACTGATCACACCTCACACATTCATTTCTAGACCATCAATGTACACTACAAACAGCAAGGGACCCAACATCGATCCCTGTGGAACCCCACTGAACACAGGCTTGCAGTCACAAAAACAACTTTCGACCATCAGCCTCTGCCACTCAGCCATTTTGAATATAATTTACCAAATTGACCTGGTTCCAATCGGAATCACTTCCTTGTTCAGTCTTCCATATTTGTCAAAAGCTTTTCTGAAGAACACGTAGACTACATCGACTGCACTTCCCTCATCTCCTCATCCAGTCACCTCCTCAATATATTCCAGCGAATTGTTAGACAGGATCTCCCCCTGTCAAAGGCACGCTGACTATTGTTCATAAATCCTTACCTCTCGAAGTGGAGATTAATTCTGTCCTTCAAATTGTTTTCCAATCATTTCCCTACCACAGATATGGCGATGATGGTGTCCTGGCCGTGATCTTGGATATCTCCAGGGCACCTTGCAGGATGGCAGTATGGCACAGTGGTTAGCACTGCTTCCTCACAGCATCAGGGATCCCATTTCAATTCCTGGGATTCCATCAGCACCAGTGAAGCTTTTGTTTTACTTTGTTCCATTCTCACATCTCGCCTGTTGGGATTTCTCCTATTACAAGAACGTGTGGTGTTCCTCTGGAAAGAATCCACTGTGAGCAAGTCTAGTTTCTCGCAGCTCCCCAATGTCCACATTCAGCCTTGAAAATTCAGTCTCGATCACAGCCGTCCCGTGTACATCATCAACCTGCATAAGTTCATTGGTAAGGTCAGGGCACATCGTGCTGATGTTTCAGCTTGAAATGCGAAAGACTGATTTGATTTGAATTGATGTGATTTATTATTTTCACATTTAATAAATATGTGATCCAAGCCGGGAATCGAACTCAGGTTCCTGTGAGACAGCAGTGCGAACCATTGTGCCACCATGCTGCCGACTCAGGAACAGCTTCTTCTCTGCTGCCATCTAACGTTTTAATGGACCCACATCGCATTCAGATGATCTTATTCTACACCCCAGCTCTGAGTCCAACATTACATTCTGCACTCTCTCCTTCTCTATGTTCAGGGTTACAGTGTTACAGAGTTCAGTGTTAGGCCAGGGAGATGGTGTCTGTGGACCTGTTGGGGAGGAAGGTGAACTGTAGTGTATCCAGGCAATCTGGGAGGCCGGAATTGATTCTTGTCATGACTAACCTTTTGATGCATTTCATAACATTGGATATACAGTGAAAAGTGTTGTTGCCTGAGTGCCAGACTGACAAAGCATACTGTACATAGAGAAGGAGAGAGGGCAGAATGTAATGTTGCAGTCATAGCTAGAATGGAGTAAAAGATCCTCTTAATGCAATGTGGGTCCATTCAAACGTCTGGTGGCAGCAGACAAGCTGTTCCTGAGTCGGCAGCATGGTGGCACAATGGGTAGCGCTGCTGTCTCACAGGAACCTGAGTTCGATTCCTGGCTTGGATCACTGTCTGTGTGGAATTTGCACATTCTACCCCTGTCTGCATGGGTTTGTTCCGGATGCTGCGGTTTTCACCCAAAGTCCAAAATGTGCAGGTTAGGTTGATTGGCCATGTTAACTGCCCATTAGCGTCCTGGGATATGTATGTTTGGGCGATTAGCAGGGTACATATGTGGGACTTTGGGGATAGGGTCTGGGTGGGATTGTTGTCGGTGTAGACTCGATGGGTCAAATGGCCCCCTTCTGCACTGTAGTGATTCTATGATTCTATGAGTCGGTTGGTCATGTCCTCACACATTCTTTATCTTTTTCTTTCTCTGATGGAACAAGTGGGAAGAGTTGATGTCCGTGGTGCGCTATTCCTGAATTAGGCTGGTTGCTTTTGTGCGGCAAAGGGAAGTTTAGACAGAGTTAATGTGTGGGAGGTTGGCTTGAGTGATGGACTGGTCTGCATTCACCAAGCTTTGAAGTTTCTCGCAGTCTTGGACAGAGCAGGAGCCATACCAAGCTAGAATGTTACGGTGCATCTGTAAAAGTTGGAGAGAGTCGCAGCTGACATGCCAAATATCTTTAAACGTCTGAGAAAATAGAGACGTTCGGAGACTTCCTTAATTATCGGGACGTCATGGAGGAGCCAGGAAAGGTTTTTCGTGATGTTGACCCTAAAACGTGAAGCTCTCGACTATTTCAACTTCAGCCCATTGATGTTGATTGGGGCATGTACTCCATTATGCTTCCAAAAGTCGATTTGCTTTGTTGACATTGAGGAAGAGATTATTGTTGTCGCCCTAGTTCACCAGATTCTCTATCTCTTCCTCCGACCCACTGCAGGTGTCATCAGCAAACTTGGAAATCGAGTTGGAGGGGAATTTGGCCACACAGTCACCAGTGTATCAGAAGTAGAGTAAGGGGCTGAGGACGCAGCCTTACGGGGCACCGCTGTTCAGGATGATTTTGAAGGAGATGTTGTTAACTCTCCTTAATTTTGCTGTCTATGTATTAGTAAGTACAGGATCCAATTGCAGAGGAAGGAGCCAAGCCCAGGGCCACGGAGTTTGGACATGAGTTTCGTCGGACTAATGGTGTTGCAGGCTGAGTTGTAGTTGATAAACACGAGTTTGTGTTCCAGGGTTCACTGTCAGGCCAGGGAGATGGCATTGTGGACCTGTTGTGGATGTCGGTGAACTGTCGTGGATCCAGGCAATCTGGGAAGCCGGAACTGATTCATGCCATGACGAACCTTTTGGTGCATTTCATAATATTGGATATCAGAGTCACCGGACGATAGGCATTAAGGCAGCCTGCTTGGCTTTTCCTTCGGTCCTGGCCTTTGTTTGAGTTTTACCTGGTGCATAGATTGGCAACCATCCTGCCGAGAGAGGACTCATGCAGCTGCACTGGTCCAGTAGACCAACGTGGGACAGCAGTAATCGCACTGAGTATTATGGACGATAGCGATTCGCTGAACCCTGAAGCTTTCTCCCACTCTTGAAAGCAAACACTGGAAGTTGTGTTCTGTGCCAATCGAGTGTGAGATTACTATTTTTTCCTGTGTTGTGCTAACAGTGGCCACAATGCTGTGATCTCCTCTCCAGGCTACAGTTCTGTGTAAATATAATAGAGATTCTGTGCTGACAAGGAATCAGGATCTCCCTCTGCCTATTGTTAGTATTGTCCAGAGGCAAGGGTCAAACCAGCCCTCTTTGGTACCAGCTCTATTGCTGGTGTTGTCAGTAAACTGTCTGAGAGACGACAGATTACCATCTACAGGACTGCAGTCTGGATTTTCTGTCAGGGTTTAGTCCCTCATCCTTGTAGCTGAGTGAGGGTCAATGTTGTGGACTCTCCGGAAAGCTCTCTCCCAAATGTATACCACTGTGTTGCTACCATGGCGCAGCACGGTGACACAGTGGTTAGCACTGCTGACTCACAGCGTCAGGGACCTGGGTTCAATTCCAGGCTTGGTCACTGTCTGTGTTGAGTTTGGACCTTCTCCCCGTGTCTGTGTGGGTTTCCTCCGGATGCTCCACTTTCCTCTCACACTGCTAAAGGCGTGCTGGACTTTTAAAAACAGATTTCAGTGATTTTATGTGTGCACACTCTTTTTTATTTCAACCCATCCTCAGTCCAAATGGTAATCCTGTCTAATTTTATTCTTTATTTCCCTTCCTCACAGTGAACATAATCACAATTGTGACACTGACGAGCAGTAACTGTGGTCTGTCCAAATGTGTGACTCGTTACCTGGTGGCTATGTCAGCGGGGGATCTGCTGGTCGTTATCCTCGACCTGATATTCAGACACATTCCCATTCTTTATTGGGAACAGTTTGATTTCCTGCTGTCGCTCCCCGTGTGTAACATCCACGCCGTCCTGCTTTATGCAGCCACTGACTGTTCTGTCTGGTTCACCGTCACTTTCACCTTTGATCGATTTGTGGCCATTTGCTGCCCCAAGCTGAAGAGTAAATATTGCAGTGAGAAATCGGCGGCTGTGGTTCTGGGAACAGTGACGGTGCTGAGCTGTTTAAAGAACATTTTCTGGTATTTTATGTTATTAAATAGATATTCGCTGTGGAACGAACCCTGGTTTTGTGATTTCACAATGGATGTTCTGTTATCTCCGGTCTGGGGAACAATCGAGTTCTTCCACAACATTCTAACCCCGACTGTCCCGTTTGTCCTGATTCTGCTGCTCAACGTTTTCACCGTCAGACACATTTTCGTGAAAAGCAGAGCCCGCAGGAGACTCCGGACTCACAGCAGTGGGGAGAATCCCAGAGACCCAGAGATGGAGAGTCGCAGGAAATCCATCATTTTACTGTTTGTTATCTCAGCCAATTTCATCCTCTTATGGTCGACATTAATGGTTTTTTCAATATGGCGTCGGATGTATGATTTGGGCTACCGGTCGGTATGGTTAGATTACTATGTTATGGAATTTGGTTTCATGCTGCAACTCACAAGTTGCTGTACAAACACTGCCATTTATGCTGTGACACAGACGCATTTCAGGCAACAGCTAATAAATCTGCTGAAATATCAATTTACTTCAATTCTTCAACTCATTCGACCCTGACAGGAAACTACAAATACAAGACCCCTGACTCTTTCTCATGGACTTTCAAATATAAATAACGAACAGCCTCACAGAGACAGAGAGAGTGACAGATAAAGAGAGAGAGAGGGCAGTGAGAGCAACACTGGGAGTGATAGAGAGACGGAGGTTGACAGAGAGAGGGAAGGGTACAAATACATGGAGCGTGACACAGTTTGAAAGAGTTTCTAACAGACACAGGGAGAGAAACAGAGAGAGAGAGAGAAAGAACAGAGACAGATAGGGATTCTCACAGAGCAAGAAAAACAGGGATAGGGATTGGGGGAAATGGGGAGGGAGATAGAAAGGGAATGAGAAAGGGAGACAGAGGGAGCCAGATGGGAGGATGCAATGAGAGAGGGAAACTAAGACGGAAAGGGAGACAGAAAGGGAGGCAGAGCGAAACAGAGACAGAGACAGAGAGCGGCAGCAAATTTGAAACAGTGAGACTGAATGAGTACAATGGACACAGCAAGAGCAAAAGACAGAGCGAGGTAGAGAGAGAGAAAGACAGAGAAATAAGAAATGGGGGACAGAGAAGGAGAGGGAGAAGGAGAGTGAGACTGAGAGGGAGGAGGAGACAAATAGGAAGAGTGTCAAGAGAAGGTGAATGAGGGAGATGCAGAGAGACAGTAAGAGACACAGAGAAACAGGCAGAGAGAGAGAGAGAGAGATACAGAAAGGGATGCACAGAAAGACAGAAAGAGACACAGAGAGAGACATACTTAATGACTTTAACGATAACCTTCAGGTGGAGTTATTGGAATATGAGCTCCCTGCTTGAGACAATTAATGCTGTCCAATCCGGGAGCCCTGCAGACGTATGTAATATGGTGTGTCCAGGTTACCGGAAGTCAGGGTGTGTACACTCTGGGTGTGGATGTGATGGACTGGTGGTTTTATCACTAGACTATTAATATAGAAACTCAGCTGAAGTTCTGTGCACCCGGGTTCGAATCCCGTCACAGCAGATGGTGAAATTTGAATAAATATATCTGGAATTCAGAATCAGCTGGCGACCATAAAACCAGTGTCGATTTTCGGAAAAACACATCTGGTTCACTAATGTCCCAGGGAAGGAAATCTGTCGTCCTTATGTGGTCAGGACTAAATGTGACTCAAAGTGGTTGACACTTAATTGCCCTCTGAACATGGGCAACTGGGGATGGGCAATAAATGCCGGCCGGCCAGCGACACCCAAGTCCCAAGAGTGAATACAAATACTTTCTACTGGGAAATTTTAAACAAACGGTAAACTGTTTCTCACAGCTGGAAAAATACCCAATCCCTCGGATTGAGGACTTAACCTCAAACCTGGCAGGAGGATTTTTCTTACCAATTATGAACTTATTCACGTGCACTTATACTGACAGCGAGATGAGGTTTCCCAGCGATATTCAACAATTCATACTCAGAGGAAGTTTAACATTTATAAAGTGTCAAATGTAGGTTTACATTAACACTGCAATGAAGTTACTGTGAAAATCACTTCGTCCATGTACTCTGGTGCCTGTCCGGGTACACTGAGGGAGAATTGAGCATGGCCAATGCACCCAACCGCACGTCTTACAGACTGTGGGAGGAAACCGGAGAAACCAGAGGAAACCCAGAGATACGGTGAGAATGTGCAGGCTCCGCACAGTGACCCAAGCTAGGAATTGAACCCAGGTCTTTAGCGTTATGAGACAGCAGTGCTAACAACTGTGACACCTCGTCTAAAGTGTCGAATGTAGGGTAACATTAACACTGCAATGAAGTTAATGTGAAAATCGCCTCGTCGCCACACACTGGTGCCTGTCCGGGTCCATTGAGGTAGAATTGAGCATGGCCAACGCACCTAACCAGCACGTCTTTCAGACTGCGGGCGAAAACAGGAGAAACCGGATGAAACCCATGCAGATACAGTGAGAATGTGCAGACTCCGCACAGACATTGACCCAAGCCAGTAATTGAACCTAGGTCTCTGGCGTTATGAGGCAACAGCGCGAACCACTTTGACACCTCGTCTACGGTGATAGTTTGGGCAAAGTAGTTCCAGAAGTACCTGCTTGGCGGTGCAGCACAGAACATCGGCCCATATCCAACTGTGGACTTTATTACTGTCCGCCTCCCATTATCCAGGAGGCTGAGTCACTGACACCGATGCCTTGAGTTGGCTACGAATAACAGACACTTGTCGTACCCACAATGGAAGAGATGGTAATCATGAACTTTTTCAAAACTCTCCCTGTGGCTGCCAATAATATTCGGCTGTAGAGGCAAAATTACCCATTCCTGAATGAATTGAAGCAGCGAGTGCTGATGGGGGAATCCAAAAGGCCGTTACAGCCTGAATTGCACCCATATTGGAGTGGCAGAGAGCAGCTGACTGTGGAGGATGGCACACGCCTATGGGGTTCAAGAGTGTCATCCTGAGCCAGGGTCACCATCCATGGTGAACTTTACCATGGCCACCCAGGACTTGCAAACTGAAGATCCTCTAAGTTGTCCTGTTGGTGGCCAGGTATGGGGACGGATATTTGCTCGTGGGTCAGTGTTGGCAATATCAACAAGGGCAGAACTATCACCAGTCACGACTCTTCACACTTGGGCATGGCCAGGACGGCCATAGACGTGGCTGCACATGGACAGTGCCGGTCCATTCATGGGGTCTATGTTCCTGGGAATGGTAGATGCTGATTCAAAATGGATGGCCGTACAGAGGGTGAGTTAATCAAACACAAGGTGAAGAGTGGAGAAACTTCACACCTCTTTCTTGACACCCGGGATCCCGTTTCTGAAAATGGACCACCCTTCATCAGCCAGGAATTTGTGCATTAGATGAAGTTGAACAGAAATTAACACGTTCGGACAGTGTCATATTACCCATCATCCAACGTCCTGTCAGAAAGAGCGGCCCAAATAGTAAAAGCAGGTTCAGAAATCCCAGCCCACAGCCTCCTTGGTCACCAAACCATCCAGATTCATCTTCAATTACAGGACAACACCCCCCAAACTACCCCCACCGCCCCCCCAACCACCATTCAACTACCAGAATGGCCCCAGCAGAGTTGGACATGAGAAGATGACTGCGCCCAGGGTTGAGTCTGATATTCCCAAGGGTGGGAGGTTCGCAAGGCATCAAGACACCCAGTGTTGATGCCACCAGCCGGGACAGGCACCGAAAGGCAGGTGATAGGTTATTGGCAAAGAATCATGGCAATGGATCCGCGTGGTTATGAGGCACGGTCGAGTCTGGAACAGGGCCAGTTTCCTATCAAGTCCGCTTGGGAGATACCATCCTATGGGAATGCTTCAATCATCTACAAGCCACGAAGCCCCAAGCCGTGCAGGAAAATTCAATTCCCAGCACAGCGGGAACTTTGGAAAGAATTCCAGGCACTCCGACTCCTGTTCTCCATCTCCGCCAGTGGGAACCTCGGAGACTGAAATGGACACAGTGGGTTTAGCCTCTCGACCACATTGTCACCCGATAAAGGGAACTCGGGCCACACGCTCATGGTGGAAGAGGCGAGCTCCGGTCTGCTGAACCCCACTCACTTCCGAGGCTGAGCAGCAGGAACCGGACCCAGCATTGAAACTCCAAAAAAGGCTTCCAAGGTGGTCAGCCCTCGGCGGTTACTCAGACCTCGAGGGGGAGGGGGTGCAGTGACTTCATTCAGGTTCATGAGTTGGACACGGGCAAATATAAACTACCAAACTGAGGCCTGTGAAATGTGCCCACTCAGGGAGCTTCACAGAGTGCAAGCTGCAGAGAGTGAAGCACTGAGAGTTGGGGTAAGTGTGGGAGTTTAGGGAAGTGGATGGAGATGTATTGCTGTGTCTTGTGTCCCTTACTGCCCGGTCCCTTCCGACCAGCTCCAGTGCAGGTAGGTGTCACCCAGACATTACAGTTCAGAAAGTGACGTGGGACAAACGGAAGCAGCAGTAAGGTGAGTAAGGCCTTGGACGGGATACTGAGGGAATTTTCTGAACAGCTCCTGCTGACGTGATAGCTTCAGGAAGGGCTCCCAATATTGTTAATGTTCTGGGGATCCGTGTTCGAATCCGGTCACAGCAGCTGGTCGAATTTAACTTCACTAAAAAATATCTGGAGTCAAAAATCTACTGATGATTATAAAACCATTCTCCATTGTCGGAAAACCCCATCTGGTTCACTAACGTCGTTTAGGGAAAGAAACCTGCCGTCCTTATCAGGTCTGGCCTACATGTGGCTCCAGAGCCACAGCAATGTGTTTAACTCTCAACTGCTCTCCAAGGTCAACGAGTGACATGCAGTAAATGCTGGTCAGCCAGGGACGCCCATGTCCTTCGAATGATTAAACAAACAGGTTTGTGACACTGGCTCCCTATGCGGACGTGAGCGGGAGCGACAAGGAGGCTGAGCAACTGAACAATAGCATGGGGGATCAGGAAGCCATTCAAGAGGGAGGAGAAAAGGAAAATATAGTTGTAAATGGAGATAGTTTGTCAGGGGAATAGACACTTTTCTCTGTGGACAGGATTGAGAGCATCGGAGGCTGTGTTGCCTGACTGGTGCTCGGGTTCGGGACACCTCATCTGGGCTGTTGGGAAACATGGAACTGGAGGGGATAGATTCAGTTGCTGTGATTCACGTTTTTGAATTTACTGCAGATTAAATCTGAAATTGGAGTCACAATTAGAGGACCCGAATGGATTCAGTGTATTTCCAGAGTTCAAGAGGGTAACTGTATCCCAGGAGAGAGTGGAACAGCAGGGAGAGACACTCTAACATTTGGAATTGAATCATTGAAAGGTCACAGACGGGTGAAAGATAACACTGAGGCAACATGGGATCTTGAGAGTTGTGTTTTAGATGGGAATTCCTTTGGTGGGTAACATAGCCTCGAATGTTACAAATTAATTAATGTGATCAGCATTGTCCATTCTTTGAATGGCAGCAATTCAATCTCAGAAATAAATATATTCCACCACCTCAATCAATGTCATCACGTGTTTGTTAATTAGAAGAAACTCGAAGATGAGCGATTTTGCAATGTCAGTATCCCAGAGGGGATACCACAGGGTACATATGAATGTCTTTGGGAATGTATCATAACGGAGATAATACAGAGATTACCTGCAGAGCGAAGGGACACATTACTTCACGCTAAAAAATGTATCAGGAATTTCAAATAGAACATAGAACAGTACAGCACAGAACAGGCCATTCGGCCCACAATGTTGTGCCGAGCTTTATCTGAAACCAAGATCAAGCTATCCAACTCCCTATCATCCTGGTGTGCTCCATCTGCCTATCCAATAACGGCTTAAATGTTCCTAAAGTGTCTGACTCCACTCTCACTGCAGGCAGTCCATTCCACACCCCAACCACTCTCTGCGTAAAGAACCTACCTCGGACATCCTTCCCATATCTCCCACCATGAACCCTGGAGTTATGCCCCCTTGCAATAGCTCCATCCACCCGAGGAAATAGTCTTTGAACGTTCCCTCCATCTATCCCCTTCATCATTTTATAATCCTCTATTAAGTCTCCCCTCAACCTCCTCCGCTCCAGAGAGAACAGCCCCAGCTCCCTTAACATTTCCTCATAAGACCTACCCTCCAAACCAGGCAGCATCCTGGTAAATCACCTCTGCACTCTTTCCAGCGCTTCCACATCCTTCTTATTGTAAGGTGACCGGAACTGCACACAATATTCCAAATGTGGTCTCACCAAGGTCCTGTACAGTTTCAGCATAACCCCACGGCTCTGAAATTCCAACCCTCTGTTAATAAAAGCTAACACACTATAGGCCTTCTTCACGGTTCTATCCACTTGAGTGGAAACCTTCAGCGATCTGTGGATATGGACCCCAAGATCTCTCTGTTCCTCCACAGTCTTCAGAACCCTAACTTTGACCCTGTCATCCACATTTAAATTTGTCCGACCAAAATGAATCACCTCACATTTATCAGGATTAAACTCCATCTGCCACTTTTCAGCCCAGCTTTGCATCCTATCTATGCCTCTTTGCAGTCTACAACAGCCCTCCACCTCATCCACTACTCCACCCATCTTGATGTCTTCAGCAAATTTACGATTCACCCTTCAACCCCCTCCTCTTGGTCATGAATAAAAACCAGAAAGAGCAGTGGACCAAGCACTGATCCCTGTGGCACTCCGCTATCAACCTGCCTCCAGTCCGAAAATGTTCCATCCACCACCACCCTCTGTCTTCGACCAGATAGCCAGTTACCTATCCAATCGGCCAATTGTCCCTCTCTCCCACACCTCCTTACTTTCATCATAAGCCGACCATGGGGGACCTTATCAAACGCCTTACTAAAATCCATGTATGTGGCATCAACTGCCCGACCTTCATCAACACAATGAGTTACCTCCTCAAAAAATTATATCAAAATTGTGAGGCACGACTTGTCCTTCACGAATCCGTGCTGACTCTCCCGGATTAATCCGCATCTTTCCAAATGGTCGTAAATCCCATTCTTCAGGACCTTTTCCATCAATTTACCAACCACCGAAGTAAGACTAACCGGCCTATAATTACGAGGGTCATTTCTGTTCCCTTTCTTAAACAGACGAACAACATTCGCCACTCTCCAGTCCTCTGGCACCATCCCCGTGGAGAGTGAGGACCCAAAGATCAAAGCCAAAGGCTCTGCAATCTCAACCCTTGCCTCCGAAAGAATCCTAGGATATATTTCATCAGGCCCAGGGGACTTATCGAACTTCAGTTTATTCAAAACTGCTAGTACACCCTCCCTCCGGACATCAACTTCCTCCAGCCTCTTAGCCTGTAACACCTTCTCTTCCTCAAAAACATGGTGAAGAAAATATCCCACCTGATCCATGGAGTTATTGATGTTCCTGGTAAGTGACAATTACCCTTGTAGTTGTCCAAATCTGTGTGTGAGCTGCTCTTTGCTGTTACTCTGTGACTGATCTGCATGTCAGCATTTTACAGACACACAAACAAACAAAGAACAATACAGCACAGGAACAGACCCTTCGGCCCACCAAGCCCGCGCCGCTCCCTGGTCCAAACTAGACCATTATTTTGTATCCCTCCATTCCCACTCCGTTCATGTGGCTTTCTAGATAAGTCTTAAACGCTCCCAGTGTGTCCGCCGCCACCACCTTGCCTGACAGCGCATTCCAGGCCCCCACCAACCTCTGTGTAAAATACGTCCTTCTGAGATCCGTGTTAAACCTCCCCCCGCCCCCCCCTCATTTGAACCTATGAACCCTCGTGAACGTCACCACCGATCTGGGAAAAAGCTGCCCACCGTTCACCCTGTCTGCCTTTCATAATTGTATCGACCTCTATTAGGTCACCCCTCATCCTCCGTCTTTCCAGTGAGAACAATCCCAGTTTACCCAATCTCTCCTCATAACTAAGCCCTTCCATACCAGCACCATCCTGGTAAACCTCCTCTGCACTCTCTCTACAGCCTCCACGTCCTTCCGGTAGTGTGGCGACCAGAACAGGGCGCAGTATTCCAAATGCGGCCCAACCAATATTCGATACAACCGCATCATCAGACCCCAACCTTTATACTCTATGCCCCGTCCTATAAAGGCAAGCATGCCATATGCCTTCTTCACTACCTTCTCCACCTGTGACATCACCTTCAAGGATCTGTGGACTTGCACACCCAGATCCCACTGCGTATCTACACCCTTTATGGTTCTGATGATGGGCGGATGAACACGTGGCTGAGGAATGCTTGGGCGGATGAACACGTGGCTGAGGAACTGGTGCAGGGGGCAGGGTTTCCAATTCTTGGATCATTGGGACCTCTTCTGGGGCAGGTGGGACCTGTACAAGAGAGACGGGTTACACGTAACCTGCAAGGAATTATGATCACTGGATCCAAAGTGTTCCCTCACACTCACATCCATCACCTGCCCTAACTCATTTCCCAATAGGAGATCCAATATCGCATCCTCTCTAGTTGGCACCTCTATATTCTGATATAGAAAATTGCAGGGAGATTTGCTAGTGTTATTGGGGAGCGTTTAAAGTAGATTTGCAGGGGGGTGGGAACCAGAGTGCCAGAGCAGATAGTGGAGCAGGGGTAAAGAGACAGGTTAGTTCAAGCAAAATCACAAATGGAAGGGTAGAGTGTAGTGGAAATAATATTTTGAGGTGTGTCTATTTCAATGCCAGAAGTAACGTGGGGAAGGCAGATGAGCTGAAGTCGTGGATAGACACATGGAAATATGACATTATAGCCATTAGTGAAACTTGGCTACAGGAGGGGCAGGACTGGCAGCTCAATGTCCCAGGGTTCCAATGTTTCAGGCAGGATAGAGGCAGAGGGATAAAAAGTGTGGGGGCGGGGGGTGGCATTGTTGGTCAGGGAAAATGTTACAGCGGTACTCAGGCAGGATAGATTAGGGAATTTGACTACAGAGGCCCTATGGGTGGAGCTGAGAAACAGGAAAGGTATGATCACATTAATGGGCTTGTATTATAGACCACCCAATCGTCTTCGAGAATTGGAGGAGCAATTCAGCGGAGAGATAGCTGACAACTGCAAGAAACACAAAGTTGTGAGAGTAGGGGATTTTAATTTTCCCCATATAGATTGGGATTCGCATACTGTTAAAAGTTTAGATGGGGGAGAGTTTGTATAATGTGTTCAGGGGAATTTTCTACATCCGGATATAGAGGTGCCAACTAGAGAGGGTGCGATATTGGATCTCCCATTGGGAAATGAGTTAGGGCAGGTGATGGATGTGAGTGTGAGGGAACACTTTGGATCCAGTGATCATAATGCCATTAGTCTCAACCTGATCCTGGATAAGGATAGATCTGGTCCTCGGGTTGAAGTTCTCAACTGGAAAAAGGCCAAATTTGATGAAACGAGAAGGGATCTGGGAAGTGTGGATTGGCACAGGCTGTTCTCTGGTAAGGATGTAAATGGAAAGTGGGAGGCCTTCAAAGGAGAAATTTTGAGAGTGCAGAGTTGTATGTTACTGTCAGGATTAAAGGCAAAGTAAATCGGAATACGGAACCTTGTTTCCCGAGGGAGATTGTAACACTGATTCAGAGGAAGAGAGAGTTGAATGAAATGTACAGGCAGCAAGGAACAGATCAGATGCTCGAGGAGTATAAAAAGTGCAAGAAGCTACTTAAGAGGAAAATCAGGAGGGCTAAAAGAAGACATGAGGTTGCTTTGGCAGACAGAGTGAAGGAAAATCCAAAGAGCTTCTCTCGGTATGTTAGGAGTAAAAGGATAGTGAGGGACAAAATTGGTCCTCTTGAAGACCAGAGTGGTAGACTGTGTATGGAACCAAAAGAGATGGGGGAGATACTAAATGGTTTTTTTGCATCCGTATTTACTGGGGAAACGGGCATGGAGTCTACGGAAATAGGGCAAACAGGGAGTGAGGTCCTGGAACCTTTACAGATTAAAGGGGAGGAGGTGCTCGCTGCTTGAGGCAAATCAGAGTGGATAAATCCCCAGGACTGGACAGGGTATTCCCACGGAGCTTGAGGGAAGCTAGTGTTGAACTTGCAGTGGCCTTGGCAGACATATTTAAAATGTCAGTATTCACGGGGGAGGTGCCGGATGATTGGAGGGTGGCTCATGTTGTCCCGTTGTTTATAAAAGGTTCCAAAAGAAATCCGGGAAATTATAGGCCAGTACGTTTGACGTCGGTGGTGGGCAAGTTATTGGAGGGTGTGATAAGGGATATGATCTACAAATATTTGGATAGACAGGGACTTATTAGGGAGAGTCAACATGGCTTTGTGCGTGGTAGGTCATCTTTGACCAATCTATTAGAGTTTTTCGAGGAGGTTACCAGGAAAGTGGATATAGGGAAGGCGGTCGATGTTGTCTACCTGTATTTCAGCAAGGCCTTTGACAAGGTCCCTCTTGGGAGGTTAGTTAGGAAGGTTCAGTCGCTGGGTATACATGGGGAGGTAGTAAATTGGATTAGACACTGGCTCAATGGAAGAAGCCAGAGAATGGTTGTGGAGGATTGCTTCTCTAAGTGGAGGCCTGTGACTAGTGGTGTGCCGCAGGGATCGGTGTTGGGTCCATTGTTGTTTGTCATCGATATCAATGATCTGGATGATAATGTGGTAAATTGGATCAGCAAGTTTGCTGATGATACAAAGATTGGAGGTGTTGTGGACAGTGAGGAAGGTTTTCAAAGCTTGCAGAGGGATTTGGACCAACTAGAAAAATGGGCTGAAAAATGGCAAATGGAATTTAACGCAGACAAGTGTGAGATATTGCACTTTGGAAGGACAACCAAAGTAGAACGTACAGGGTAAATGGTAGGACTCTGAAGAGTGCAGTTGAACAGAGGGATCTGGGAATACAGGTACAGAATTCCCTAAAAGTCACGTCACATGTGGATAGGGTCGTAAAGACTGCCTTTGCTCCATTGGCCTTTACAAATCGGAGTATCGAGTATTAAAGTTGTAGTGTTATGGTAAGGTTATATAAGACATTGGTGAGGCCGAATTTAGAGTATTGTGTACAGTTTTGGTCACCTAGTTACAGGAAGGATGTAAATAAGGTCGTAAGAGTGCAGAGAAGGTTCACAAGGATGTTGCCGGGACTTGAGAAGCTGAGTTGCAGAGAGAGATTGAATAGGTTGGGACTTTATTCCCTGGAGTGTAGAAGATTGAGGGGAGATTTGATAGAGGTGTATAAGATTTTGATGGGTATAGATAGAGTGAATGCAAGCAGGCTTTTTCCGCTGAGGTTAGGGGAGAAAAAAACCAGAGGGCATGGGTTAAGGGTGAAAGGAGAAAAGTTTAAGGGGAATATTAAAGGGGGCGTCTTCACGCAGGGAGTGGTGGGGTGTTCAAATGACCTGCCGGATAAAGTGGTAAATGCTTTTAACATTTAAGAAAAACTTGGACGGGTTCATGGATGAGAACAAAGTCAGCATGGATATACAGGAAGGAAATCTTGTTTGAAGAATCTATTGCAATTTTTTGAGGATGCAATCAGCAGAGTTCACGAAGGAGAACCAGTGGATGTGGTTTATTGAGACTTTCAGAAGGCTTTCGACAAGGTCTCATGTAACAGACTACCAAGTGAAGTGAAAGCACATGGGAATGCAGGCAATGTTTTGAGATGGATAGAAAGCTGGTTCGCTGATAGAAAGCAAAGAGTTGGCAATAAATTGGCCTTTTTCTGATTAGCAGTCAGTGTCTAGTGGGGTACTGCAGGAATCTGTGCACGGACCCCAACTGCTCACATTATTTATTAATTATTCTGAAAATGGACCGAAATGTATCATCTCCAAATTTACAGATGATAAAAGTTGGGTGAGGGTGAGCTGTGAGAAACATGCAGACATGCTTCAGTGTGATTGGAACAGGCTCAATGTGTGGTCACGTGCAAAGCAGTTGCAGTAAAATGTGGATAAATGTGAGGTTATCCACTTTAGCATCAATAATAGGAAGGCGGATTATTATTTGAATGGGTGTAAATTGAGAGAGGTGGATACTCAGCGAGACCTTGGTGTCCGTATGCAGCGGTAAGTGAAAGTCAGCGCGCATGTACAACAGGCAGTAAAGAAGACAACTGTAATGCTGCCCTTCATCGGGATATGATTTGAGTACAGGAATAGAGATGAGTCACTGCAGTTGTACAGGGCATTGCTGAGGCCACACTTCGACTATTGTGTGCAGTTTTGGTGTCCTTATCTGAGGAAGGATATCCTCGCTATAGGGGGAGTACAGCGAATGTTTACCAGGCTGATTCCTGGAATGGCAAGTCTGTGATATGAAGAGGGACTAATTCGGTTAGGGCTTTATTCATTGGAGTTCATTCGAGTGAAACATGTATTCTTGGAACAGGTTTAGACAGGGTAGATTCAGAAAGAATGTTCCCGATGCTCAGGGAGTTGAGGACGAGGGTTCATGGTTTGAGGATTAGCTTCAACCTTTTAGAACAGAGGTGAGGAGAAATTTCTCCACTCTGATGATCTATGGACTTCGCTACCACAGAAAGTAGCTGAGGCCAAAACCTTTCGTGATTTCAGGAAGAAATTATATATCGCTCTTGGGGCTAAAGTGATCACGGGATATGGGAGCAAGGGACGATCAGGATATTGAAGTTGATGATGATCCGTGATCAAACTGAATGTCGGAGGGGGGTGGGGATCAAAATATTAGGTCTACAAGTGGAGAGGCTGGGGACGAGCTTGGGGCTGGGACAAGGCTGGCAAAGAAGAAGAGCACTCTGGGGGAGGATGACCTCACTGGGCCTGGAGGTCTGGAGTGCTTTTACTTCAATGCATGGAGCGTAGCAGGTAGGACAGAGGAACTTAGGGCCTTAATGCTCACGAGGAAATTGGATCTGGTTGCGGTGACAGAGACTTGGTTGAAAGAAGGACAGGACTGGCAGCTGAATATTCCGGGGTACAAGTGTTTTAGGCGAGACAGAGGAGGGTCCAAAAGAGGTGGGGGAGTTGCAGTATTAGTTAGAGAGCATATTACAGCGGTGCAGAGGGAGGACGATTCAGAGGGGTCGTGCAACGAGTCACTCTGGGTGGAGCTTAGGAACAGGAAGGGCGCAATCACTATGTTGCGGGTATACTACAGGCCCCCCAACAGCCGAAGGGAAGTGGAAGAACGGATATGTCAGGAGATACTGGATAGGTGGAGGAAAAATAGGGTTGTTGTCGTGGGAGACTTCAATTTCCCTGGTATAGACTGGAAATCGCTGAGAGCTGGGACTCTGAATCGGGAGGAATTTGTAAAATGCGTACAGCAGGGTTCTTTGGAACAATATGTAGATAGCCCGACTAGAGAGGGGACTATACTGGACCAAGTACTGGGGAATGAGCCCGGTCAGGTCTTAAAATTTCGGTGGGGGAACATGTGGCAAATAGTGACCACAATTCTGTTAGCTTGAGGATAGTGATGTAAAAGGATGAGTGGTGTCCCAAGGGTAAGATGTTGGATTGGGGGAAGGTTAACTTTAGTGGGATTAGGCAGAAATTGGCAGCTCTTGATTGGGAGAGGCTGTTTGAGGGTAAATCCACATCTGGCATGTGGGAGTCTTTTAAGGAACAGTTGTTAGGGCTACAGGGCAGGCATGTGCCTGTAAAAAAGCATAGCAAGTGTAGGATTCGAGAACCGTGGATAACCAGGGAAATTGAGGGACTGGTCAAAAAGAAAAGAAAGGCGTATGTTAGGTCCAGGCAGCTAAACACGGAGGGAGCTCTGGAGGAGTACAAATAATGAAGGAAAGAACTCAAACGGGTAATTAGAAGGGCAAAAAGGGGTCACGAAATGTGCTTGGCAGAGAGGATTAAGGAGAATCCCAAGGCATTTTATTCATACGTTAGGCACAAAAGGGTTGTCAGGGAAAAAATCGGAACTCTCAGGGACAAAAGTGGGGAATTATGCTTGAAGCCCAAAGAAGTAGCGGAGATCCTAAATGAATACTTTGCGTCGGTATTCAGAAAGGAGAGGGATGTGTTCACTGGGAGTGTCTCGGAGGGGATTGTTGACCCGTTAGAGAAAATCTCCATTACAAGGGAGGAATATAAAGACTGACAAATCCCCAGGGCCTGATGGAATCTATCCAAGGCTGCTCAGGGAGGCGAGAGATGAAATCGCTGGGCCTCTGACGCAAATCTTTGTCTCGTCACTGGACACAGGTGAGGTCCCAGAGGATTGGTGGATAGCTAATGTTGTCCCGTTATTTAAGAAGGGTAGGAAGGATAACCCGGGTAATTATAGGCTTGGCGTCCGTGGTGGGGAAGTTGTTGGAGAAGATTCTTAGAGATAGGATGTATGCGCATTTAGAAAGGAATAAGCTCATTAACGATAGTCAGCATGGTTCTGTGAGAGGGAGGTCATGCCTCACTAACCTGGTGGAGTTTTTTGAAGAAGTGACTAGAATGGTTGACGAGGGAAGGGCCGTGGATGTCGTCTATATGGACGTTAGTAAAGTGTTTGACAAAGTCCCTCATGGTAGGCTGGTGAAAAAGGTTGGATCTCATGGGATAAAGGGGGAGGTGGCTAGATGGGTGGAGAACTGGCTTGGTCACAGAAGACAGAGGGTGGTAGTGGAAGGGTCTTTTTTCTGGCTGGAGACCTCTGACTAGTGGTGTTCCGCAGGGCTCTGTATTGGGACCGCTGCTGTTTGTGATTTATATAAACGATCTGGAAGAAGGTCTAACTGGGGTGATCAGTAAGTTTCCGGACGACACAAAATTGGCAGGACATGCAGATAGTGAGGAGCATTGTCAGAAGCTACAGAAGGATATAGATAGACTGGAAATTTGGGCAAAGAAATGGCAGATGGAGTTCATTCCTGATAAATGCGAAGTTATGCATTTTGGTGGAACTAACGTAGGGAGGAGCTATACGATAAATGGCAGAACCATAAAGGGTGTAGATACGCAGAGGGACCTGGGTGTGCAAGTCCACAGATCCTTGAAGGTTACGTCACAGGTGGCGAAGGTGGTGAAGAAGGCAAATGGCATGCTTGCCTTTATAGGACGGGGCATAGAGTATAAAAGTTGGGGTCTGATGTTGCAGATGTATAGAACGTTGGTTCGGCCGCATTTGGAATACTGCATCCAGTTCTGGTCGCCACACTACCAGAAGGACCTGGAGGCTTTGGAGAGAGTACAGAGGAGGTTTACCAGGATGTTGCCTGGTATGGAGGGGCTTAGTTATGAGGAGAGATTGGGTAAACTGGGGTTGTTCTCCCTGGAAAGACGGAGGATGAGGGGAGACTTAAGAGAGGTGTATAAAATTATGAAAGGCATCGTTAGGGTGAACGGTGGAAAGCTTTTCCCCAGGTCGGTGGTGACGTTCACGAGGGTTCATAGGTTCAAGGTGAAGGAGGGGGAGGTTTAACACAGATATCACAAGGACATATTTTAAACAGAGGGTGATGGGGGCCTGGAATGTGCTGCCAGGCAAGGTGGTGGAGGCGGACACATTGGGAACGTTGAAGACTTATCTGGATAGCGACATGAACGGAGTGGGAATGGAGGGATATAAAAGAATGGTCTAGTTTGGACCAGGGAGCGGCACGGGCTTGGAGGGCCGAAGGGCCTGTTCCTGTGCTGTATTGTTCTTTGTTCTTTGTTCTCTCACCTCAACACTCTCCCCCTCTCATCTCCACACTCCCACTTTCACCTCAACACTTTCCCCTCTCACCTGTCCACACTGTGTATCTCACCCTCTGCTATACCTGCACTGGAGATTTGTGTTTGGACAGTGTAGAGGGAGTTAGTTTATGTATCTGGGCCTGTGCTGCATCTACAATGAGGGTAGTTGATGGGCAAGTGTAGAATCAGCTTATCCTTGTAAATGTCTGATGGGCGCAAGCTTACGGATATCGAGCTTGAAGGTTGCCTGACTAAGTTGAACCTTCACTTTAGCAGCCATGTAGCAGCCTGGTCACACAGTTAAGATGGGGTGGGAGTGACACTGGACCTCTGTAGCTGACATTGGAGTGTTTGATGGGATGTTGCAGATGATGTTTCCTCCGTGTTTAAGGGCTGTCACCATTCCTTCCGCACTCTGGCTGGCAGCGTGAGGGGACAGACTGACTTCGCACCTAATCCCTGCAGTAAATATCCTGGGAGTGTTCGTCGGATCAGTGTGTATTGATATAACACAATGTTGTTCCCCTCTCATCTGAATGCTCCCTCCTCACATCAACACACTCCCTCTCACCTCAGCAACCGCCTCTCACTTCAACTCCCACCGTCCACAGCAACACCCCTCACCTCAACACTGACCCTCTCATATCAAAATTCCCCTTCACCTCAACACTCTCTCTCTCTCACCCCACTCACATCAAAAATAGGATTGACCTTGTGAGTTCCTTCAATCGTTCTGATTCTAGGCTGCCATCAACAGCATAAAGTTTCACTATGCACCGTCCGTCTGTTCCTCCAGGAATACCCGAGTGTTAAATAATTTCTGAATAGAGCATCTATTTCAGGTCAGGGAAAGGTAGCGGCGTTGAAGCATGATGCTAAATACCAGCATTAACTATACCAATGTCTGATTTCTCCATGTCCCGGGTTACATTGATTTGGGTGAGAATTTAGGAGGCATGGTTACTGAGTTTGCAGATGACACCAAGATTGGTGGCATAGTGGACAGTGAAAGCTATCTCCGATTGCAACGGGATCTTGATCAATTGGGCCAGTGGGCTGACAAATGAGAGATGAAGTTTAATTTAGATAAATGCGAGATTATGCATTTTGGTAGATGGAATCAGGGCAGGATTTACTGAGTTAATGGTTGGGCGTTGGGGAGAGTTACAGAACAAAGAAATCTAGCGCGGGGGTAAGGGAAATACAGACATTGACAGCAAAACAGAGGGTTGAAGTGAGATGGTGGGATGAGACACAGGATCTGGGGGGGGGGGTGTCCAGTGTGGGCTCAGAACAAAGAACAATAAAGCACAGAAACGGGCCCTTCGGCCCTCCAAGTTTGCCCCGATCTATTCCCAGTCTGTTAGAACCGAGAACCATAGAACATTACAGCACAGAAACAGACCTTTTGGTCCTTCTTGCCTGTGCCGAACCATTGACTGCCTCGTCCCACTGAACTGCACCTGGACCATATCCCTCCACACCCCTCTCATCCATGTACCTGTCCAAGCTTTTCTTAAATGGTAAAAGTGAGCCCGCATTCACCACTTCATCTGACAGCTCATTCCACACTCCCACCACACTCTGTGTGAAGAAGCCCCCCCGCCCCCCCCCCCCCCCACCCCCTGATCTTCCCTTTTCCCCTTTAACCCGTGTCCTCTAGTTTTTTTCTCCCCTAGCCTCCGTGGAAAAAGCCTCCTTCCATTCACTCAATCTATATCCATCATAATTTTATACACCTCTATCAAATCTCCCCTCATTTGTCTATGCTCCAGGGAATAATGTCCTAACCTATTCAAACTTTCTCTGTAACTCAGCTTCTCAAGTCCCGGCAGCATCCTTGTGAAACTTCTCTGCACTGTTCCAACTTTATTAATATCCTTCCTGTAATTAGGTGACCAGAACTGCTCACAATACTCTCAATTCGGCCTCACCAATGTCTCATACAACCTCACCATAACATTCCAACTCTTATACTCAATACTTTGATTTATAAAGGCCATTGTACCAAAAGCACTCTTAACTACCGGTGACGCCACTTTTATGCATTATGTGTCTGTATTCCCAGATCCCCCTGTTCTACTGCACTCTTCAGAGTCCTACCATTTACCTTGTATGTTCTACCTTGGTTTGTCCTTTCACACTTGTCTGCATTAAACTCCATCTGCCATTTTGCAGCCCATTTTGCTGGCAAATCCCTCTGCAAGCTTTGAAAACCTTCCTCACTGTCCACGACACCTCCAATCTTTGTATCGTCAGCAAATTTGCTGGTCCAATTTACCGCATTATCATCCAGATCATTGATATAGGTGACAAATAACAATGGACCTCGCACTGATCCCTGCGGCACACCACTAGTCACAGGCCTCCACTCAGAGAAGCAATCCTCCACTACCACTCTCTGGCTTCTTCCACTGAGCCAATGTCTAAGCCAATTTACTACCTCTCCATGTTTACCTAGCGACTGACACTTCCTAAGTAACCTCCCATGTGGGACTTTTTCAAAGGCCTTACTGAATTCCATGCAGACAACATCCACCGCCTTCCCTTCATCCACTCTCCTGGTAACCTGCTCGAAAAACTCTAATAGATTGGTCAAACATGACCTACCAGGCACAAAGCGATGTTGACTCTCCCTAATAAGTCCCTGTCGATCCAATTATTTGGAGATCCTATCTCTTAGTACTCCTTCCAATAATTTACCGACTGCTAAAGTCAAACTGACCGGCCTATAATTTCCCGCATTACGTTATGAGCGTTTTTTAAACAACGGAACAACATGAGCTATCCTCCAATCATCCAGCAACTCACCCATGGATACTGACATTTTAAATATATCTTCCAGGGCCTCTGCAATTTCAACACTAGACTCCTTCAAGGTCCGAGGGAATACCCTGTCCGGTCCTGGGGATTTAGCTACTCTGATTTGCCTCAAGACAGCAAGCACCTCCTCCCCTTTAATCTGTAAAGGTTCCATGACCTCCCTCCGTATTTGCCTTATTTACATAGACGCCATGCCAGTTTCCTTAGTAAATACGGATGCAAAACACCTATTTAATATCTCCCCCATTCGTTTTGGTTCCATACATAGCCGTCTACTCTGATATTCAAGAGGACCAATTTTATCCCTGACTATCCTTTTGCTCTTAATATACCAGTAGAAGTTCTGAGGATTATCCTTCACCTTGTCTGCCAAAGCAACCTCATGTCTTCTTTTCGCCCTCCTGATTTCTTTCTTAAGTAGTTTCTTGCACTTTTTATACTCCTCAAGCATCTTATTTCTCCCTGTTGCCAATACATTTCATACATCTCTCTCTTCTTCTTCATCAGAGTTCCAATATCCCTCGAGATCCAAGGTTCCTTATTCTTATTCACTTTGCCTTTAATCCTGACAGGAACAGACAAACTCTGCACTCTGAAAATTTCTCCTTTGAAAGCCTCCCACTTACCAATCACATCCTTGCCAGAGAAGAGCCTGTCTCAATTCTCACTTTTTAGATCCTCTCTCATTCCTTCAAATTTGGCCTTTTTCCGGTTGAGAACCTCAACCCGAGGACCAGATCTATCTTTATCCATGATCAAGGACAAAACAAAGAACAAAGAACGATACAGCACAGGAACAGGCCCTTCGGCCCTCCAAGCCCGCGCCGCTCCCTGCTCCAAACTAGACCATTCTTTTGTATCCCTCCATTCCCACTCCGTTCAGGTGGCTATCTAGATAAGTCTTAAACGTTCCCAGTGTGTCCGCCTCCACCACCTTGCCCGGCAGCGCATTCCAGGCCCCCATCACCCTCTGTGTAAAAGACGTCATTCTGATATCCGTGTAAAACCTCCCCCGCTTCACCTTGAACCTACGACCCCTCGTGAACGTAACCACTGACCTGGGAAAAAGCTTCCCACCGTTCACCCTATCTCTGCCTCTCATAATTTTATACACCTCTATTAATTATCCCCTCATCCTCCGTCTTTCCAGTGAGAACAACCCCAGTTTACCCAATCTCTCCTCATAACTAAGCCCCTCCATACCAGGCAACATCCTGTTAAACCTCCTCTGCACTCTCTGCAAAGCCTCCATGTCCTTCTGCTACTGGACGCAGTATTCCAAATGCGGCCGAACCAACGTTCTATATAACCGCAACATCAGACCCCAACTTTTATATTGTATGCCCCGTCCTATAAAGGCAAGCATGCCATATGCCTTCTTCACTACCTTCTCCACCTGTGAAGTCACCTTCAAGGATCTGTGCACTTGCACACCCAGGTCCCACTGCGTATCGACACCCTTTGTGGTTCTGCCATTTATCGGATAGCTCCCCCCCCCCTACGTTAGTTCTATCAAAATGCATCACTTCACATGTATTGGGATTGAACTCCATCTGCCATTTCTTTGCCCAAATTTCCATCCTCTATCCTTCTGTAGCCTCTGACAATGTTCCTCACTATCTGCAAGTCCAGCCATTTTCGTGTCGTCCGCAAACGTACTGATCACCCCAGTTACACTTTTTTCCAGATCGTTTATTTCAATCACAAACAGCAGAGGTCTCAATACAGAGCCCTGCGTAACACCAGTAGTCACAGGCCTCCAGCCGGAAAAAGACCCTTCCACTACCACCCTCTGTCTTCTGTGACCAAGCCAGTTCTCCACCCATCTAGCCACCTCCCCCTTTATCCCATGAGATCCAACCTTTTGCACCAACCTGCCACGAGGCACTTTGTCAAACGCTTTACGGACGTCCACAGAGACGACATCCACTGCCCTTCCCTCGTCAACCATTCTAGTCACTTCTTCAAAAAACTCCACCAGGTTAGTGAGGCATGACCTCCCTCTCACAAAACCATGCTGACTATCGTTAATGAGTTTATTCCTTTCCAAATGCGCATACATTCTATCTCTAAGAATCCTCTCCAACAACTTCCCGACCACGGACGTCAAGCTCACCGGCCTATAATTTCCCGGGTTATCCTTCCTACCCTTCCTAAATAATGGGACCACATTAGCTATCCTCCAATCCTCTTGGGACCTCACCTGTGTCCAGTGACGAGACAAAGATTTGCATCAGAGGCCCAGCGATTTCATCTCTCGTCTCCCTGAGCAGCCTTGGATAGATTCCATCAGACTTTATATTCCCTAAAAAAACCGAACACTTCCTCCCTTGTCATGGAGATTTTCTCCAACGGTTCAACGCTCCCCTCCGACACACTACCAGTCAACACATCCCTCTCCTTTGTGAATACCGGCGCAAAGTATTCATTTAGGATCTCAAGTTGAAACTAATGGCGTTATGATCACTGGGACCAAAGTGTTCCCGTTATCATGCTTCCGTCACTTGTCCTAACTCGTTTCCTAAAAGGAAATCTAATTTTACATCCTCTCTGTTTGGTACCTCTATATATTGATTTAGAAAAAAATCCTGAACACATTTTACAAACTCTAACCCGTCTAGACCTTTCACAGTATGGGAGTCCCAATCTATATGTGGAAAATTAAAATCCCCTCCGATCACAACTTTATGTTTCCTGCAGTTGTCTGCTATCTCTCTGCAGATTTGCTCCTCCAATTCTCGCTGACTATTGGGTGGTCTATAATACACCCCCATGAATGTGGTCATACCACCCATATGGCCTCGGTCGACAAACCCTCTAATCTGTCCTGCCTGAGCACCGCTGTAACATTTTCCCTGACTAGCAATACCACTCCCCCACCCTTCATCCCTCTGCCTCTATCACGTCTGAAACATCGGAACCCTGGAACATTGAGCTGCCAGTCCTGCCCCTCCTGCAACCAAGTTTCACTGATGGCTATAATGTCATAATTCCATGTGTCATTCCACGCCCTCAGCTCATCTGCCTTCCCCACAATACTCCTGGCATTGAAATAGACACGCCTCAGAAGATTATTATCACCACACACAACCCTTCTATTTGTGATATTTCATGAACTATTAACATCATTCACCTTCACCCCCGCTCCACTGTTTGCTCTGGCACTCTGGTTCCCATCCCCCTGCAAATCTAGTTTAAACCCTCCCCAATAACACTGGCAAACCACCCTGCAAGTATATTGGTCCCCTTGTAGTTTAGGTGTAACCTGTCTCTCTTGTACAGGTTTCACCTGCCCCAGAAGAGGTCCCAATGACCTAGAAATCTGAAAACCTGCCCCCTACACCAGTTCCTCAGCCACGTGTGCATCCGCCCGAGCATCCTACTCTTACCCTCACTGGCACGTGGCACAGGTAGCAATCATGTGGCTCTGTCCATGTGGCTATCTAGATAAGTCATAAATGATCCTAGCGTGTCTGCCTCAACCAGCTTGCTTGGTCGAACATTCCAGGCCCCCACCACCCTCTGTGCAAAATACATCCCCCGCATATCTGTCTTGAGCATTGCCCCCCTTACCTGAACTTGAGACCCCTTGTGTTTGTCATTTCTGACCTGGAAAATGCTTCCAACTGTTCACCCTATCTATGCCCTTCATAATTTTGAAAACTTCTATTAGGTCGCCCCTCAACCTCCGTCTTTCCAGTGAGAACAACCCAAGTTTACTCAATCTCTCCTCATAGCTAATACCCTCCATCCCAGGCAACATCCTGTTTAACCTCCTCTGTACTCTGTCCAAACCCTCCACGTCCTTCTGGTAGTGTGGCGACCAGAACTGGATGCAGTATTCCAAATGTGGCCGAGCCAACGTTCTATATAACCGCAACGTCAGACCCCAACGTTTATACGCTATGCCACGTCCAATAAAGGCAAGCATGCCATATGCCTTCTTCACCACCTTTTCCACCTGTGCTGCCACCTTTAAGGACCTGTGGACTTATGGACTCAGTCCCCAGCTCCCTGTCTCTGGAGAAAAGACTCAGTCACAGCCCTCTGGGATTCCTGATTTACAGAATTAAACAACTAAATAAACAAATAAATAAATATTGGGAGGCTGATTTTAAAAAGTCTCCCCAAGGAATGGACACAGCTTGTTCCCAGTTTAAAGAGGGGAGTTTATCTCTTTCTGTGACTGACATGTTATCCATTCAGACTCGGAATATACATGGCGTTCAGTGGCTGGGTGGGAGGATTACACCAGGCATGAGGCTGGGAAAATTAAATTTCTCCCCTTTGTCCCCTCCGGATGTTGTCAAATTGTTGCCCATGGGATCTGGCTGTGCATCAATAACCAGCTGCCTTTCCTGAACTCCAAATTGTAAACATGCCAATTTAAAATGGAACTGGCTCAGTGACTGTAAAACACTTGGGAAGGAGGAGGGAGGGATGCAATTAAAATTCCCCGGCCTTGGAAATGACTTATTCCCAATTACAGAGTCCGGATTGTGTTTTTAGAAGGGGTGGTGTGAATTGGAAAATTGCCAGGGGCAGGTGGTCGGGACAGGGGTTTAATATCACTGCCTCTGTCACTCCAGCTTTCAGGATTGTTGTGTTTCACTGGAGTGGAGCGATTCCTGCTCTTTGCCCCAAGGTTTAATGCAGCCTATATGACTAGTCCTCAATTCAAGCCCTAATCTCACAGGGCCCTCAGGAAGCCTCCTCCATTTGCTTCATCCCCAAACAGTGTCTGTGCTAAATTGGATGGGATGAATTATTCAATAAAAACTGTAGCAGCCTCTTCAATTCTTCTTTTGGGATGTTATTGAGGGTTTTACTCGCTCTCTCCCTCTCTCTGCGTCCCTTTATGTATCTTTGTGATTGAAGGAAATGAAGGAAAGGTGACAGAGAGAGAGAGTGTGAAAACAGTGGTGGAAATGTGGTTCCTTCACAGATTCCAACATGATATAAAATGCAGCAGAAACAGGTGGAGAGAGAGAGAGAGAGAAGAGAACGAGGCGGATGTGGAAACAGCTGGATGTGGTGGGTTAAACTGAGGCTGTTAGTGGGAGGGGGGCTTCAATGAGGGACACACCCTCCATTTTACTTCTGAGGGTCGTGTCGGGATCGTGTCTCAGTCTCTTTTTCCCACGCGCTCTCTCAGTCTGATTCTCTGTCAGTCTCAATCTCTCTCAGTCTGATTCTCTGTCAGTCTCAATCTCTCTCAGTCTGATTCTCTGTCAGTCTCAATCTCTCTCTCAGTCTGATTCTCTGTCAGTCTCAGTCTCTCTCTCAGTCTGATTCTCTGTCAGTCTCAGTCTCTCTCTCAGTCTGATTCTCTGTCAGTCTCAATCTCTCTCAGTCTGATTCTCTGTCAGTCTCAATCTCTCTCTCAGTCTGATTCTCTGTCAGTCTCAATCTCTCTCTCAGTCTGATTCTCTGTCAGTCTCAATCTCTCTCTCAGTCTGATTCTCTGTCAGTCTCAATCTCTCTCTCAGTCTGATTCTCTGTCAGTCTCAATCTCTCCCTCAGTCTGATTCTCTGTCAGTCTCAATCTCTCCCTCAGTCTGATTCTCTGTCAGTTTCAATCTCTCTCTCAGTCTTATTCGATCTCTGTCTATCGCATTCTCTTTCTCTCTGCCTCATTCTCTCTATGTGTCGATACCTGTAAACATTTCCTCAATTGTAAAATATTTGCAACCTATATGCCTGCTGTCAGTTTCGACATTACAGCAATCCTGCAGGAACTGAGAGAGAGAAAGATCCACTGTGAGAAAGCTGAATTTTAAAATGCCCACTATTTTGGTGATCTTTGTGTACACAGGGTGATTGCAGAATTCCAAAATTACAATGCTGAGGTCATATTATACGCTGCACCCGGAGGAAACCCCTGCAGACACGGAGAGAACGTGAAAACTCCACACAGACAGTGATCAAAGCCGATAATCGAACGCAATTCACTGGCGCTGTGAGGCAGCAGTGTTAACCCACTGTGCCACCGTGTCACTGTGAGACAGCAGTGTTAACCCACTGTGTCACCGTGTCGCTGTGAGGCAGCAGTGTTAACCCACTGTGTCACCGTGTCACTGTGAGGCAGCAGTGTTAACCCACTGTGTCACCGTGTCACTGTGAGGCAGCAGTGTTAACCCACTGTGTCACCGTGTCGCTGTGAGGCAGCAGTGTTAACCCACTGTGTCACCGTGTCGCTGTGAGGCAGCAGTGTTAACCCACTGCGTCACCGTGTCACTGTGAGACACCATTGTTAACCCACTGTGTCACCGTGTCACTGTGAGGCAGCAGTATTAACCCACTGCGTCACCGTGTCGCTGTGAGACAGCAGTGTTAACCCACTGTGCCACCGTGTCACTGTGAGGCAGCAGTGTTAACCACTGTGCCACCGTGTCACTGTGAGGCAGCAGTGTTAACCACTGCGTCACCGTGTCGCTGTGAGGCAGCAGTGTTAACCACTGTGTCACCGTGTCACTGTGAGGCAGCAGTGTTAACCCACTGTGTTACCGTGTCCCTGTGAGGCAGCAGTGTTAACCATTGTGTCACCGTGTCACTGTGAGGCAGCAGTGTTAACCCACTGTGTCACCGTGTCACTATTAGGGAGCAGTGTTAACCACTGTGCCACCGTGTCACTGCGAGGCAGCAGTGTTAACCCACTGTGCCACCGTGTCACTGTGAGGCAGCAGTGTTAACCCACTGTGCCACCGTGTCACTGTGAGGCAGCAGTGTTAACCCACTGTGCCACCGTGTCACTGTGAGGCAGCAGTGTTAACCCACTGTGCCACCGTGTCACTGTGAGGCAGCAGTGTTAACCCACTGTGCCCTTGAACATAATGGCTTGCTATGCAATTTTGGAGGACAGTTAAGCGTCAGACATGTTGCTGTGGCTCTGGAATGGCATGTAGACCAGACCAGGTGAGGACGGCAGATTTCCGTCTCTGAAGGGCATGAGTGAAGCAGGGGGAGGATGAAGGTTTGGAGAGAGAAATTGAGAGTGCGAGGGAGTATAGTGAAGAGAGTGATGGGTACAGGAAAGAGTGCGAGGGAACACAAGAAATTGATAGCATCGAAAAGCAAAGGGCGTTGGGGGGGAGGGGGGGGGGCGGGGGGCTGGGTGGTGCAGTGAAAAAAGACACAGAGTCTCCAGTGTGAGCTCTTTTCTCAGCTCCCACTCTTTGGAAAAAAGCCTCAGCCACAACCCACTGGGATTCCTGAATCAGAGAAACAAATAAACAAATGAATGGTGGGAGGCTGATTTCCAGACCAGACAGCATCCTGGTAAATCTTTTCTGTTCCCTCTCCAAAGCCTCCACATCCTTTTGGTAGTTTGGTGACCAGAATTGAACACTATATTCCAAGTGCGGTCAAAATAAGGTTCTGTAAAGCTGCAACACTACTTGCCAATTTTTAAACTCAATACCCCGGCCGATGAAGGCAAGCATGCCGTATGCCTTCTTGACTACCTTCTCCACCTGCATTGCCACTTTCAGTGACCTGTGTACCTGTACACCCAGATCGCTCTGCCTATCAATACTCCGAAGGGTTCTGCCATTTGGGTGCGGCACGGTAGCACAGTGGTTAGCACTGCTGCTTCACAGCTCCAGGGTCCCGGGTTCGATTCCCGGCTCGGGTCACTGTCTGTGTGGAGTTTGCACATTCTCCTCGTGTTTGCGTGGGTTTCCTCCGGGTGCTCCGGTTTCCTCCCACAGTCCAAAGATGTGCGGGTTAGGTTGATTGGCCAGGTTAAAAATTGCCCCTTAGAGTCCTGAGATGCGTAGGTAAGAGGGATTAGCGGGTAAATATGTGGGGGTAGGACCTGGGTGGGATTGTGGTCGGTGCAGACTCGATGGGCCGAATGGCCTCCTTCTGCACTGTAGGGTTTCTATGATTTCTATGATTTACTGTAATATTTCCTATCTGTATTAGACCTTCCAAAATGCATTACTTCACATTTGTCCTGATTAAACTCCATCTGCCATCTCTCTGCCCAAGTCTTGGACTGATCTCTATCCTGCTGTATCCTCTGACGGTCCTCATCGCTATCCGCAAATCCACCAACCTATGTGTCATCAGCAAACTTACCTTCCCCCGCCACCCCTCATCTCCTGCCCCCCCGCAACCCCTCACGCCATCCCTACAGCCTCTCGCACCCTTCAACACCCCCCACAACCCCTCACCCCTCCCCACAACCTCTCGCACCCTTCAACGCCCCCCCCCCCACAACCTCTCACCCCCTCCCCACAACCTCTCGCCCCCGTTCAACCCCCCCCAACAACCCCTCACCCCCTCCCCACAACCTCTCGCACCCTTCAACCCCCCCCCCCAACCCCTCACCACAGCCTCTCGCACCCTTCAACCCCTCCCCGCGACCCCTTGCCCCACTTCCCCCCACAACTCGTCCCCTCAATACCAATTGACTCTAATCGATGGACTTGGACTATCAGCGACTATACCTTGTGTATTGATGTGTTTGTCCAGAAGCTTCTTCAATCAGAGAGTTCCTGCCGCCAGCAGCCACTCAGCCAGCGAGTTCCAGATTTCCAACACAGTCTGCTCAACATTCTGTACCCACATCCCCTCTGAAACACTCTCACCTTTAACCTCTGCCCTTTGTTCAAACCCACACATCTATGGCACTGGGCATGCGCTCTCCCCACATTGCCGCTCACAAAGATGGCACTGGGCATGCGCTCACCTCACATTGCCCCTCACAAAGATGGCACTGCGCATGCGCTCATCTCACATTGCCCCTCACAAAGATGGCGGCGGCGCAGGCGCACAGCCCCGCTGTAAACATGGCGGCCGTGAACTCGGGCCCGAAACGGGGAACAATACTGGGCTCCTGTTGGGTACAAACGGGGAATAGGGGATTTCATTCTCTGTGTTTCCGCTTTACAGAAACCTGGTTATGAATCCGCTCCGCCCACCCACTGGATCCATCGCTCCCCCCGAACCGCCATTCCACTCACTGAGTGACTGTCATCAGATCACACATCGCCATCAGCACACTGCGCATGCTCCACTCTCAGCCCCGCCCCTCATTCACTCCGATTGGTTGGAGGACCAGCCGCTCCCGCTCGGTCCGCCAGTCCCGCCCCCTTCTCCTCCTATTGGTCCGGAGCTGCCGTCAATCAGACGGGTATTGTGACGGTGTGTGATGGTGGGCGGGGCCACAGCACCAGGTTAAAGGCCAACAGGTCTCTTTGGCAGCACAAGACACGATATTCCGAGTCTGAATAGACAACATCTCGGTCACAGAAAGAGATAAACTCCCCTCTTTCAACTGGGAAAAAGCTGTGTCCTTTCCTTGGGGAGACTTTTTAAAATCAGCCTCCCAACATTTATTTATTTGTTTATTTAGTTGTTTATTTCTGTAAATCAGGAATCTCAGAGGGCTGTGACTGAGACTTTTCTCCAGAGACAGGGAGCTGGGCATTGAGTCCATAAGTCCACAGGTCCTTAAAGGTGGCAGCACAGGTGGAAAAGGTGGTGAAGAAGGCATATGGCATGCTTGCCTTTATTGGACGGAGCAGAGAGTATAAAAGTTGAGGTCTGATGTTGCGCTTATATAGAACGTTGGCGAGGGCACATTTGGAATACTGCGTCCAGTTCTGGTCGCCACACTGCCAGAAGGAGGTGGAGGCTTTGGAGAGAGTACAGAAAAGGTTTCACAGGATGTTGCCTGGGATGGAGTGTATTAGTTATGAGGAGAGATTGAGTAAACTTGGGTTGTTCTCACTGGAAAGACGGAGGTTGAGGGGCGACCTAATAGAAGTTTTCAAAACTATGAAGGGCATAGATAGGGTGAACAGTTGGAAGCATTTTCCCAGGTCAGTAATGACAAACACAAGGGGTCACAAGTTCAGGTAAGGGGGGCAATGTTCAAGACAGATATGCGGGGGATGTATTTTGCACAGAGGGTGGTGGGGGCCTGGAATGTTCTACCAAGCAAGGTGGTTGAGGCAGACACGCTAGGATCATTTAAGGCTTATCTCGATAGCCACATGAAGAGAGCCACATGATTGCTACCTGTGCCACGTGCCAGTGAGGGTAAGAGTAGGATGCTCGGGCGGATGAACACGTGGCTGACGGACTGGTGTAGGGGGCAGGGTTTCAGATTTCTATGTTATTGGGACCTCTTCTGAGGCAGGTGGGATGTGTTTCAGAGAGATGGGTTACACCTGAACTACAAGGGAACCAATATACTTGCAGGGAGATTTGCTCGTGTTATTGGGGAGCGTTTGAACTAGATTTGCAGGCGGATGGGAACCAGAGTGCCAGAGCAGATAGTGAGCAGTGGTCAAAAGACAGGTTAGTTCAAGCAAAATCACAAATGGAAGGGTAGAGTGTGGTGGAAATAACCTTTTGAGGTGTGTCTATTTCAATGCCAGGAGTATTGTGGGGAAGGCAGATAAGCTGAAGGCGTGGATCGACACATGGGGAAATATGACATTATAGCCATTAGTGAAAATTGGACACAGGAGGCGCAGGACTGGCAGGTCAATGTTCCAGGGTTCCAATGTTTCAGGCGGGATAGAGGCAGAGGGATAAAAGGTGAGGGGGGTGGCATTGTTGGTCAGGGAAAATGTTACAGCTGTACTCAGGCAGGATAGATTGAGGAGCTTGTCGACAGAGGCCCTATGGGTGGAGCTGAGAAACAGGAAAGGTAAGACCACATTAATGGTGTTGTGTCATAGACCACCCAATAGTCAGCGAGAATTGGAGGAGCAAATCAGCAGAGAGATAGCTGACAACTGCAAGAAACACAAAGTTGTGATAGGAGGGGATTTTAATTTTCCACATATAGATTGGGACTCATATACTGTTAAAGATTTAGACGGGGTAGAATTTGTAAAATGTGTTCAGGAGAAGTTTCTGCATCAGTATACAGAGGAGCCAACGAGAGAGGGTGCGATTTTGGATCTCCTATTGGGAAATGAGTTAGGGCAGGTGATGGATGTGAGAGTGAAGGAACACTCTGGATCCAGTGATCATAATGCCATTAGTTTCAACCTGATCATGGATAAGGATAGATCAGGTCCTCGGGTTGAAGTTCTGAAGTGGAAAAAAGGCCAAATTTGATGAAATGAGAAGGGATCTGGGAAGTGTGGATTGGCACAGGCTGTTCTCTGGTAGGGATTTAAATGGAAAGTGGGAGGCCTTCAAAGGAGAAATTTTGAGAGTGCAGAGTTTGTATGTTCCTGTCAGGATTAAAGGCAAAGTAAATAGGAATAAGGAACCTTGGTTCTCGAGGGAGATTGTAACACTGATTAAGAGGAAGAGAGAGTTATATCAAATGTACAGGCAGCAAGGAACAGATCTGATGCTCGAGGAGTATAAAAAGGGCAAGAAGCTACTTAAGAGGGAAATCAGGAGTGCAAAACGAAGACATGAGGTTGCTTTGGCAGCCAGTGTGAAGGAAAATCCAAAGAGCTTCTATATGTTAGGAGCAAAAGGATAGTGAGGGACAAAATTGGTCCTCTTGAAGACCAGAGTGGTAGACTGTGTATGGAACCAAAAGAGATGGGGGAGATACTAAATGTTTTTTTGTCATCCGTATTTACTGAAGAAACGGGTATGGAGTCTCCGGAAATAGAGAAAACAGGTAGGGAGGTCATGGAACCTTTACAGATTAAAGGGGAGGAGGTGCTTGCTGTCTTGAGGCAAATCAGAGTGGGAAAATCCCCAGGACCGGACAGGGTATTCCCACTGACCTTGAGGGAAGCTAGTGTTGAACATGAAGGAGCTCTGACAGACATATTTAAAATGTCAGTATTCACGGGGGAGGTGCCGGATGATTGGAGGCTGGCTCGTGTTGTTCCTTTGTTTATAAAAGGTTCCAGAATAAATCCGGGAAATGAAAGGCCAGTAAGTTTGACGTCGATGGTGGGCAAGGTCTTGGAAGGTGTGATAAGGGATAGCATCTATACGTAATTTGCATAGACAGGGACTTATTAGGGAGAATCAACATGGCTTTGTGCGTGGTAGGTCATGTTTGACCAATCTATTAGAGTTTTTAGAGGAGGTTACCAGGAAAATGGATGAAGGGAAGGCGGCAGATGTTGTCTACCTGGATTTCAGCAAGGCCTTTGACAAGGTCCCTCTTGGGAGGTTAGTTAGGAAGGTTCAGTCGCTGGGTATACATGGGGAGGTAGTAAATTGGATTAGACACTGGCTCAATGGAAGAAGCCAGAGAGTGGTTATGGAGGATTGCTTCTCTGAGTGGAGGCCTGTGACTAGTGGTGTGCCGCAGGGATCGGTGTTGTGTCCATTGTTGTTTGTCATCTATATCAATGATCTGGATGATAATGTGGTAAATTGGATCAGCAAATTTGCTGATGATACAAAGATTGGAGGTGTAGTGGACAGTGAGGAAGGTTTTCAAAGCTTGCAGAGGGACCAACAAGAAAAATGGGCTGAAAAATGGCAAATGGAATTTAACGCAGACAAGTGCGAGATATTGCACTTTGGAAGGACAAACCAACGTAGAACGTACAGGGTAAATGGTAGGACTCTGAAGAGTGCAGTTGAACAGAGGGATCTGGGAATACAGGTACACAATTCCCTAAAAGAGACGTCACAGGTGGATAAGGTTGTAAAGAGTGCCTTGGATACATTGGCCTTTATAAATCGGAGTATCGAGTATAAAAGTTGGAGTGTTATGGTAATGTTATATTAGGCATTGCTGAGGCCGAATTTAGAGTATTGTGTACAGTTTTGGTCACCGTGTTACAGGAAGGATGTAAATAAGGTTGAAAGAGTGCAGAGAAGGTTTTTAAGGATGTTGCCGGGACTTGTGAAGCTGAGTTACTGAGAGAGATTGAATAGGTTGGGTCTTTATTCCCTGGAGTGTAAAAGAATGAGGGGAGATTTGAGAGAGGTGTATAAGATTTTGATGGGTGTAGATAGAGTCAATGCAAGCAGGCTTTTTCCACTGAGGCGAGGGGAGAAAAAAACCAGAGGCCATGGGTTTAAGGGTGAAAGGAGAAAAGATTAAAGGGAATATTAGGGGCGGCTTCTTCACGCAGAGAGTGGTGGGTGTGTGGAATGAGCTGCCGGATGAAGTGGTAAATGCTTTTAACATTTCAGAAAAACTTGGACGGGTTGATGGATGAGAGGGTTGTGGAGGGATATGGTCCAAGTGCAGGTCAGTGGGACGAGGCAAAAAATGGTTCGGCACAGACAAGAAGAGCCAAAAGGCCTGTTTCTGAGCTGTAATTTTCTATGGTTTTCTATGCCAAATTTCCATTGTCTTCTGAGAAAGTAGAGGCATCTTAACCATCGCATCGGCATGGAAGGACCAGGACAGGTTGTTGGTGATCTGCACACCTGGAAACTTGAAGCTCTCGACCATCTTCACTTCATCCCCATTGATGTAGACAGGGGCATGTCCTCCACGACGTTCCCTGAAGTCGATGACTATCACCTTCATTTTGTTGACATTGAAAGATACATAATTGTCATCGCACCAGTTCACCAGATTCTCTATCTCTGGACCAGAGAGAGGAGGGGACAAGAGGGATGGGGATTTGGGGAATGAGGGGAATGGGGAATGGGGGATGTAGGGAATGAGGGGGTTCTGGGGGTGAGGGTGATATGGAAGTCAGGGGATCAAGGGGTCAGGGTGATATGGGATGGGGGATATGGAGAATGAAGGAAATGGGGATTTGAGGAATGAGGAGGTGGGGATATGGGGAATAAGGGAAATATGGGGGTGAGGGTGATATGGAGGCCGGGAAAAGGGGTGAGGGTGATGTGGGGGTGAGTGGGACATGGGAAATTAGGGGGATGTGGGAATCAGGGATATGTGAATGAAGGAGGTATGGGTATGAGAGGATTGGGGTTATGGGGAATGGGGGCATTATAGGGATGAGGGCGATGGGAATGTACGGGAGATATGGAGAAATGAAAATAATGGTTAGAGAGGGAGGTGGGGATATGAGGGGGTGGGGATATGGGGGTTGAGGGTATGGGAGTTATATGGGTGAAGGGATGGGAGGATGGGGTGGCGATATGCTGGGGATATAGGGTGAGGATATGTGGAATATGTAGTGAGGGGGATATGAGGATGAGGGGAATTGTGGAATATGGAGGCGGGATATGGGGGTGAAGCGCAGAGGGGATATGGGGAATAAAGGAATAGGATGAAATGGGGGTGAGAGTGATTGGGACACGGGGAATGAGAGGGCGGGGAGATATGGGACAACGGGAATGAGGATGAAGCGGGGATACGGGGTGAGCAGGATGGGGAATTAGATTAGAGGGACAATGTATAGAGAAAGGGAAATAGTGGCGATGGGGGTTAATGGAGGGAACAGTGAGGGGGAACAGAGAAGGGAATGGAGGGATCAGGATGGAATAGAGGGGATAGTTGTGGTGCAGAAGGGGTGAATAATGGTGACACAGTGCGGAGCAGAGCAAAAGAATAGAGGGGATGGGGAAATAGTGGGGATACTGGGTCGGGGGACTGGAGGGGACACAGGTCGGTGAAAGGAAGAGAGTGAGATGGAAAGAGTCGGAGACCGGGAAGAAACAAATAAAGGGAGAGTGAGCAATAAACGAAAATTAGATGAGCTTCAGTGTCAGCAACGAAATCCATTTGTCTGCCTCAGAGTGTTCCTCGACTCTCATCTTCTTTCTCAGAAGAAAGAATATGGTCCCCTGATATGATGGTGGTTCTTGCACTATCAGACTTGCCCTGCCATAGAATATGGTGTTAAACCCCTGGGCGCATAATTAATGAGTTGGGAGCTGGAAGAAATGGTGTGGTTTCCCGCCAGCTCGAGAGCGGGAAACACACCAAGTTCCTCTCCTCTCACCATGGGACATAGACCTGGGTGGGAGATTTCCGTCCAGGGAGTCACAGCCTACAGTTTCCTGCTGGTTCACTCCCTCCTTCATGGAGTAGAGCTGTTACATTTTGCAGTTTCCAGTCCACTTGGGCCTGTCATGAACCTCGGGAATGTTAGCAGATTACAACCAATGCAGTGCCATAGCAGAGGCCTGGGCATCCAGGTGTGTGATGGCGGGAATTGGATTGTGGGGCAGAGGAGTAGATTTGGCAGCAAGGACAGATGGGTGGCTCTCAGTTGGCTCCCCTTTCCTAATGTCTGGTTCTTTGATAAAACACTTCAGAGCCTTTAAATAAGCCACCTCCGCCCTCCCCCCTCCCCATCCAGGAACCCACAAGCAACCTGACAGTGTGAGAGTGATCAATGCTTACTTTTCAGGCTCCCCGCATGACAAGTTCCCCCATCCACCATTGGGTGAATACCGGCAGTGACAGGATGAGGCCCTTAGGTGATCATTAAATGCCCACCTAACGGCCTCAATTGTTGGCAGGCAGGAAGGCCATTCATGAGGCAGGAAAGTGGCAGGGTCCGCATCAATCACTCTCCCACCTGATTAAATGCCTTCCCCACCAGCTCCAAACTTACCACGGGAAAACGCATTGAGTTCCACCCAGTATTTTAGTGAGGGCATGGAAAGAAAGGACAATTCATTTTTTTAAAAGGATCAAAGAAATTAAAGGAAAACATCCACATTGTAAAATTGCCCCTCTTTTTTCTGAAATCACAAATGACCAGTTTCTTTTGTTGTTCGAAATTTGGAGTTGATAGGAACTGTAGGAGGAGGAATTTATTTGATTTGATTTATTCTTGTCACATATATTAGTGTACAGTGAAAAGTATTGCATCTTGCACGCTATACAGACAAAGCACATTGTACATAGAAAAGGAAAGGAGAAGTATGTAGTGTTACAGTCATAGCTAGGGTGTTGAGAAAGATCAGTGTGATGCGAGGGGGGCCATTCATAAGTCTGATGGCAGCAGGGAAGAAGCTGTTCTTGAGTCAGTTGGTAATTTCCACATGTGGCAAATACAATGGGACAGTCCTGGTTTCCATAATGCCTGTGCTTATGGTTTTATCAACTGGGAACAGCAGAAGTCTCTCTTTCTGCCTTCTATTAACCTGATCTGATAAATGAAACACATGGAACGAAATGTGTGCTTGGTTTTGGTCAACTTGCGGTTTGGACGCACTGAACGAGTAACTTAGCTGCGGAAATTATTACAATTCACAGGAGGTCGAAACTCCAGTGAATACAAAGGCATCACAAACTTGATTTATGTGCGCAACTGAAATAAAAGCTGATCAGCAAAGACCTTGTCTGGAGAACACCAAATATTATGACATGCTGTCGTCTCTGCTTGTTAATTTTCTAATGGAGATTGTTGGTGCTACAAATCTTATTGCTTTTGCCAGCAGCATGGTTCACCGCGCGATGGGGAGTGTACAGAAGAAGGAATGGAAAATGTATAGTTTTATTCACCATAAAAGGATCAACAAAAGGACCTTGTGTATGTATAAGGAGACTGTCACTTTCCATCCCTGGAATACTCGCTGCGTGACTGGTGTGCAACCTAATTGTTTGTGAACAGAATTCCCACTCACCTGAAGAAGGATCTTGGAGCTCCGAAACCTTGTGTGGCTTTTGCTACCAAATAAACCTGTTGGACTTTAACCTGGTGTTGTTAAACTTCTTACTGTGTTTACCCCAGTCCAACGCCGGCATCTCCACATTATGACCTAATTGAGAAGCAGAGGTGAATGGCAAAAGTGCACAAAGCATTTATCACAGACATATTCATCTACTCTGGAAAAAGGGACACTTTGAAATGGATAATGTGGTCCACTTGATCAGAAGTGGGCAATGCTATCATCTACATCATTACATAGGGAATTTTTGGGGTTTGGAGGAGGTGTGACAGATTCACTCTTGCATTCAAAAACATACCAACGAAAGTCACATTGTACAGGATTTTGTAATGCAGCCATCGATTGTCATGTGGGTAATATTTATCTCTGTTGTTCAAAGCTGTTCTGCACACAAGTGATGAGGTTATTATTAACATCTGTTCTAAATGCCTGATGCAATCGTGATATCCATCTCTGTCCCTTGGTTAGGTTGCACACAGTTGGTATTCCAGTGATGCAGAGCCATGGTCTCCCTCAGACTCACACAAACTCCTTGCCGACTGCCTCATTTTCACCAAAACACATGAATTGGGAAATTGTGACTTTGTTTTTGTTTCACCTGTTTCAACTCCATTAAGGATGTTATATAAATGCAGTTGTTGTTTAATTCCTTCTTTTCACAAGCCCATGCTTGTTCTCTTCGGAGTGAGGTGAGCTGTGCCCAGCTTCTAATTTTATATTTTACTCTTGTTCTGTGCTTCTAAAACTTCATTCTAACTCTTTCAAACTCTCTAACAACGCTCTCATGCAATTTCTCATAGATTTGGCCACACCCTAGCTGTGACTGTAACATTACATTCTGCACTCTCTCCTTTCCTTCTCTATGACAGTATGTTTTGTCTGTATAGCGCGCAAGAAAAAATACTTTTCACTGCATGTTAATACATGTGACAATAATAAATCAAAACAAATCAAATCTTTTGTTTTACAATTCACTGCCTCCATTTTAATTATATTTTCTTTCTTCCCAACTCTGTCTCACATTTCGTAAAAAGTTTAATGTCATTTGGTCCCTTTGCCTTTTGCACGGTCTCTCGCTCTTTCTCTCTGCCTCTGTTTGTGTATTTTCCTGTGGATCTGACTTGCTCCCTCTTTCTGCTTGTCCCTGCTTGTCGGTACATCTGCCTTTTTTTCATAATCTCTATCTTCTATCATTGTTTCCCTTTCTCTATTAATTCCTTGGTCACCTTTGCTGTCAAAATGTATCTTTCTCTCTATCCACTCCCCTTTGTCATTCCACTTCTTTCCCTTTCTCCCTTACTTGTCCCCGACCTCAGCCTTTCCCACTGTAGGTGGTCTCTCACCTGCCTTGATGTGGATCTGGGTGACAGATCATCTGGTGCCATTCATGACAAACTGGGATATTTCCACTCATGAACGGGGCAAGGATATAGCCAGAAGATTCTTCCTTTTGCTTTTCAATTGGCAACTTTGCTCAGCATACAATCCCTACAGTGCAGAAGGAGGTCATTTGGTCCATCGAGTCTGCACTGACTCTCCAACCGAGCATGTTACCCAGACCCAGAAACTGCCCTATCCCCGTTGCCCCAAGCATTTACCTTGCGAATCCCCCTAACCTACAGATCTTGGGACACATCTCATTTTTTGCACATAAAACAACATTAGTCCTCTTTAACTCGATACAATCATAGAATCCCCACAGTGCGGAAGGGGGCCAATCGGCCAATTGAGCTTTAACCAACAACAATCCCAGCCAGGCCTTGTTCTCATGTATTTACCCTTCTCGTCCCCCTGACACCAAGGGGCAATTTAGCACGGCCAATCCATCTAACCCGCACATCTTTGGACTGTGGAAGGAAATCGGAGCACCTGGAGGAAACTCAGGCAGACCATGGGAGAACGTGCAAACTCCACACAGACTGCCACCCGAGGCCGGAATCAAACCCGGGCAGCAGTGTAAACCACTGTGCCACCCACTTCAGTGGAACCGTTCAGCCACTCCTGTAGGCAAGTGGTGAATGCCATCCATAGTATTCCAGAGTCCTTGATTCCTGTGAGGTTTCTGTTTAATCGCAGTCCCAGGCCTTTCAACAAAATCCCCAATGACAACAGATCCGGAAGGCCAGAAGCAGCAAACCTGAGGTCCAAAATACTGATACAACATTCCAAAGAAAGTGCTGCAATACTTCTCACATCATCATAGTTCACACCAAGTCTGTCACCACTGGCCAACATTCAACCAGACCTGAATTTGAAATGTTCAAATTCCTCCATTGTCTCAGCCCTCACAATCTGTGTGACCTCCTCAGCCTCGACAACCCTTTGATATTTCTGTGCCGTATCTTTTGTGCTTTCCTGATTTTGATTTCTCTGCCACACCTTTGGCTCTGATATGGAGATGCCGGCATTGGACTGGACCGGGCGCAGTAAGAAGTCTCACAACACCAGGTTAAAGTCCAACAAGTTTATTTGGTATCACTGAGCTTTGCGAGCGCTGCCCCTTCATCAGGTGAGACTCAGCTGATGAAACGGCAGCGTTCTGAGACCCTTTGGCCACCTCGGCCGTAAGGTCAGGATCTGGGAGAGAAATCCTGGGCCCTGATGAGTCTCCTTTGGATCAGTCCATGAAACCATATTTGCAAGACACTCTTTTTTCAGGAGGATGGTCCCTTTAAATGCCACAATGGTGTCCAAATCTTTTTCTTTTCAAAGAGACTCCCATACCCAACCAAAACGTCTGAGTGGTGTAAGGCCTGGAGTTCACTCCTTAAACTTCTCTGCCTCTCCAACTGTCTCCTTCAAGTCACGCCAAAAAAACCTATTTATTTGATCAAGATTATGGTCATCTGTCCTACTAGGTGACTCTGTCACGTCTTCCTTGCTAACCCTCCTTTGAAGCATTTTAAGATGTTTGACTATGTTGTAGATGCTATGTAAATGCAGCTCATTGTAACAGGCATTGTGATTGCGACAGCATTATGTAGCTGTTATTTCAGTAAAGGCCAGCGGAGGGTGTGCTTGGTCAGTGTAAAGATACAGTAAGAAGTCTCACCCCACCAGGTTGAAGGCCAACAGGTTTATTTGGAATCATGCGCTTTCGGACCGCTGTTCCTTCATCAGGTGAGTGTAAAGGTAGAGGGACAGGAGGGTTTTGAGGATCTTGGTTGAGAACACAGGTATCTCATGAGGTTTCATTGTGATAATGGAAGCTGGAAAATGCCTGTAAAACATTAACAATGTTGTATTTCAGAAATTGCAATGCAATGCCTCACATTCGCCAAATTTGTCACTGATGCAGAGCATTTACCTGTTCAACCACCTTATGCAGTGTGCAATGGCTCAATCTGACTGAAGGGGAAAAATGTGGCTTCTCCAGGAATAGCTTAGGGAGGGAATTCCAGAGCGTAAGGTCCAGGATCCTCAGTGCCTCTGAGGAAGGAACAACCCCAGTAAAATTTGGGAGGCCCTATGATGCGGAATATCTTTGGATAATGTTCTACATAGAAGCCTAGTCATTACGACGGCTTGGTGGCACAGTGGTTAGCACTGCTGCCTCACAGCGCCAGGGACCCGGGTTTGATTCCAGTCTTGGGTCACTGTCTCTGTGGAGTTTGCACATTCTCCCCGTGTCTGTGTGAGTTTCCTCCAGGTGCTCTGATTGCCTCCCACAGTCCAAAGATGTACGGGTTAGGTGGATTGGCCGTTCTAAATTGCTCCTAGTGCCAGGGGATTAACAGTGAATATATGGGGTTATGGGAACAGGGCCTGGGTGGGATTGTGGTTGGTGCAGACTAGATGGGCCGAACGGCCTTCTTCTGCACTTTAGGGATTCTATGATTAAACTCAAAACTGCAAGGATTCAAGGGCAACCCAGCAAATAGGTAAGAAACTGGTTGAAGGCCAGGAAACAAGGAGTAATGGTGAGAGGATATATGTCATGGTGGGGAGAAATGCTGAGTGATGCACCTCAAGGGTCAGTGCGAGGACCTGGGGCAGAATTCTCCATTTTTGAAACCAAGGGTGGAATTCTCCCAAGTCGCCTGTGGCAGGATTGATGGTGGGCTGTGCGGAGAATGTGGCAAAAGCCAAAGGTCTGGATTCTCCAACCTCCACCGTGGCTCGGATTCTCCAGTCCTGCTGCTGTGAATGGAGAATTTGGCTGAGTGTCAAATTCCCCATTCTCACTGGCAGTGGGAGCGGGACGTGAACAGCCAGAGAAATTTGGCCAAAAGGTTGGAAACCCATTTGAAATATGGTGCCACCTATGGGATGGATGTTGGGACTGGTACCTAATGGAATTCCCATTTGACAGGCACTCCATGCACATTGGGCCTGGCACTTAGTAGCTACAGGACTGAAAGTAACACTGAATGTGAAAAGGGGCAGAGATGATGTTGAGTTGCCGGCGTTGGACTGGGGTAGGCACAGTAAGTTGTCTCACAACACCAGGTTAATGTCGAACAGGTTTATTTGGTAGCACGAGCTTTCGGAGCACTGCCCCTTCATCAGGTGAGTGCAGGATGTGTTTCACAAACAGGGCACATATCGACACAAACTCAGTTACAAGATAATAGTTGGAATGCGAGTCTTAACAGGTAATCAAGTCTTTACAGGTGCAGACAATGTGAGTGGAGAGAAGGGTAAGCAAAGGTTAAAGAGGTGTGAATTTTCTCCAGCTGGGACAGTAGTGAGATTTTGCAAACCCAGGCAAGTCGTGGGGGCAGAGACAGATACTCGAGTTGATTTCTTTTTAAGGTCGAATGGAAGTACCAATAACCAGGTGTATCACTGGAAAACAGTCAACTCCTCCACAGAGCAGTAAATTTAACAAGGTGTCAAAATCCCAGCTCTATCCAATGTTGCTCAATTGCCTCATCAATTGCTTATTCACTGACATTAACAACTGCAGACAGTCCACCGAGTACGGTCTAATGAGGTGTGAAATGGTCTTCAAACACTTTAGCTGCGAAACAGCTAAAAACGTTTGGCTCCTTTCTGTCCGGTTAACTCAGGTGGTGAGAGGGTGGCACTAATAACACCAAGGTCGCAGGTTCGATCCCCATGTGGGCCAAAGTGTTGATGTATGTATGGCTCCTGTTGCATCCAGGTCCAATACCTTTGCTCGGTAAGAAGTCTCACAACACCAGGTTAAAGTCCAACAGGTTTATTTGGAATCACCAGCTTTCGGAGCACTGCCACAGAGAGCCGATCCACGCCACAGTGAGCGACGGGCAGCCCTCCTCGAGGTCAGTGGCGATGACATTTTCTGCATAATCCGATCAGGTGTGGTGCTGGCATCAGATAATGACCATGAAAAGTTGTCATTTTGCTGTAAAAACCCAACCTAATGCCCTTCAGAGTAAGGAAGCAATGCCCTTACACAGTCCCGAATCCAAAGCGTTGGAGTTGACACCTAATGCTCGGGACACGCAATGCTGGGGCATAAATTCTGCCCTGTCACTGCTACCCACATCCCTGGCAAAGAAAAGGTGTTATCAGTACATGGTCATTAATGCACCCTGTCCAATAGCTTTAGGGTGGCACGGTGTGACACAGTGGTTCGCAGTGCTGCCTCACAGCGCCAAGGACTTGGATTTGATTCCCGGCTTGGGTGACTGTCTGTGCGGAGTCTGCGCATTCTCCCAATGTCTGCGGGTTTCCTTCCAGTTTCTTCCCACAGTCTGAAAGACACGCTGCTTTGGTGCATCGGTCATGCTAAATTCTCCCTCATTGTACCCGATCAGGCGCTGGAGTGTGGCCGCGAGGGCATTTTCACAGTAACTTCATTGCAGTGTTAATATAAGCTTAGTTGTGACACGAATTGAAAAACTTTAAATTCTTCACCTCGCCTCCTTGTTTACCTGAAGTTGAAGGCAAGCAAATCTATCCAAGGTTGCAATTTGTTCTACTGGCGTCACCAATGTGAAGTCTATTAAAATATATCCCACAAAATGGAAGTGATGTTGACAGTAGTTTTCTCTTCATCTCAATTTGCTTTATTTATCTGATAATTTAATCTTTTAAACAGTTGATTCTATTCTTCGTTGATTTATTTTCTTTACTCAGTTCCAATTATTAGTTAATTTATCTGGGAATAATGTCGGGGGAGCTCTGCGACTGACTTGCTCTTCCACTTCAAAGAGTACAAAGAAGGTTGTTTGTATTTTGTATAGAGATAAATAACAAATAATACTGTAGATAATTTTCCAATTGGTCTGAATAGTGATGATGATGTAGAGAAAGTGAAAATAGAAACAAGGAAGAGATGCAGCAGTGTGACTCTTATTAGGCCTCAGTGTAAATGGGATCAAAGACAATGGCCCAGGTGATCGGAGGAAGGAAGTTAGGTAAATTATGTTTGCTTCAGTCATTGTTTTTATTCTGATGTTTGATGTAGGCATGATCTGTTTCCTCTCATTGAGGAGTGACTGATAAGGAGGTCTTCAATTGAAAGTTTGCATGATAGTGAAAAGAGAGAGGGGGCGGTGGTGAGAAAGAATATCTTTACTCAGATCCATTGGCCGGAGTTTCACCGGCACGCCCGTCCCAATTCGGGGGCGGGCGCCGCTGGAGAACGGCATTCTCTGTTGGCCTCGGGCAGGATCGTATGAACATTGTGCAGATAAAATTCCACCCAATGAATCTACAGTACAGAAAGAGGCCATTCGGCCCATTGAACCTGCACCGATAACAATCCCACCCAGGGCCCGTAACCCCACGTATTTACAGTCCTAATCCCCCTGACACTGAGGGACAACTTAGCACAGCCAATCAACCCAACACACACATTTTTGGACAAGCGCCCGGAGGAAACCCATGCAGACACGGGGAGAATGCGCAAACTCCACACAGACAGTGACCCGAGGCCGGAATTGAACCGAGGTCCCTTGCGCTATCAGGCAGCAGCGCTAACCACTGCGCCACCGTGATGCTCAAGGTTTTTGGAATGTTTTGATGCACAGAACCGTTCAGGTAGAGATCGCTGCATTGTTTGAAGGAAAATGAGATAAATATGTGAAGCAGAGGAAGGTGCAGGCTTAATGGAGAATGCAGGGGAAGTGGAATTAGCTTTAGCAAAGAGGTAGCATGGCTACAATTGGACGAATGGCCTCTCCCTGTGCTGTGAGTTATGGTCCTGGAATATAATTTGTTATCGGAGAGCCTGGAACTCATATTCATGGTCCTGAACATATACCTTCAATTTTTCATCATCTAGAAGTAAGTTGTTGAAAATGCTCTTTGATATTTCAGCTCAAGATTTCATTCTCTCATCAGATACTGCTCTGGTTTGGGAATGGGTGCAGTTAGAGAGGAAAGGAGATTGTGCGATCCCATTTGTTAATACATTGACCTTTAATTTCTGAAGCCCAGATTATGGGATGAAAATCTATCACCGTTGATGGGCGTTGAGAATCCTAAATTAACTGATTGAGTTTCCAATCAACTTTCAATGGGCGCGACACCAAGAATACTGTCTCTAAATGCATTCATCAAATTGTAATCTTATTTGGGAAGTCCACAATAATAGATTATTTGAAAGTGGAAACTAACCACAACACTGAACATGGGATGAGAATGGAAGGATGATATTAATTTAAGGCAATTTGGAGAGAGCTTTGCTGTACATATGCCTTATTATAATATTGAAAAGGAAGTTCTGGACACAGCAACAACTGCCCAGCTTATTTCCCAAGTACTAACATCCCTCCTCTTGTACATATAAGTTTAAAATAAAAGAAAACTTGCTTATATATTATCCTTTTGTATGACTTTGGAATTGAGTCTATAGGAGCAGAACGGTGGCACAGTGGTTAGCAATGCTGTCTCACACTTCCAGTGATCCGGGTTTGATTCCCGGCTTGGGTGGCCGTCTGTGTGGAATTTGCACGTTCTCCCCGTATCTGCATGGGTTTCCTCCGGGTTCTCCGGTTTCCTCCCACACTCCAAAGATGTGGGGGTCAGGTTGATGGGCTATGCTAAATTGCCCAAAGTGTCCAGGGATGTGTAGGGTCGAGGGATTAGCGGGGTAAATGTGTGGGGTTGTGGGATAGGGCCTGGGGTGGGATTGTTGTCAGTACAGACTCGATTGGCTGAATGGCCTCCTTCTGCACTGTCGAGTTTCTATGATAATCATCGAACCAAGAGGCAAGAATGTTGCAGCTGACTGGAAGAAAATGCATTACTCAGAGTTGGCCATGATCTCCCATTTGAAAGAAATAAATTAATCAGCAGTTTAAAAAAAATAGTTAATCAGAGTTTGAGCAAAACGTTAGCGTTCACTTTTTGTCAAGTTTTAAAGTTTATTTATTAGTATCATCAGTAGGCTCACATTAACACTGCAATGAAGTTACTGTGAAAATCCCCAAGTCGCCCACACTCCGGCGCCTGTTCGAGTTACACTGAGGGAGAATTTAGCATGGCCATCTTTCAGACTGTGGGAGGAAACCGGAGCACCCGGAGGAAACTCACACAGACACAGGGAGACTCCGTACAGACAGTAACCCAAGCCGGGAATCGAACCTGGGTCCCTGGCGCGGTGAGGCAGCAGTGCTAACCACAGTGCCACCGTGCAGTGGCAGGTTATATTTTAGAATTGAACTTTCTGGGGCCACACACCTTGTGCCACTTTGGCAACTTCAAAATTCAACTAAAACGGCAACTGATTTCTTTAAGAGATGACACTATACTATCCAGTAAAAAGTCTCACAGCACCAGTTTAAAGTCCAACAGGTTTATTTGGAATCATGAGCTTTCGGAGCGCTGCTCCTTCATCACCTGATTAACATTAACCTGACGTTGTGAGACTTCTTACCATTCCCGCCCCGGTCCAATGCCGGCATATCCACATCATGGCTATCATGCTCCTTAATCAGGTGACTCACCTGAGGAAGGAGCAGCGCTCCGAAAGCTCGTGATACCAAATAAACCTGTTGGACTTTAACCTGGTGTTGTGGGACTTCTCACTGAGATCAAAGCTTAGTGCAGTGGGTAAAATGGACTGACGTATGAGGAGAGATTGACCAGGTTAGGATTGTTTTCACTGGAGGTCAGATGAATGTGGGGGAGATCTCAGAGACTTATAAAATTCTAACAGGACGAGACAGGGCGGATGCAGGGAGGATGTTCCTGATGGTGGGAGTGTCCAGAACTAGGGGTCACAGTCTGAGGATTCGGGGCAGACCATTTAGGATGAAACCAGGAGACATTTCTTCACCCAAAGAATGGTGAGCCCTGCAGAATTCATTACCACGGGAAGGTGTTGATGCCAAAACATTGAATGCATTCAAGAGGTGACTCGATCTAGCACTTGGGACGAATGGGATAAAAAGGTTATGGGGAGAAAGCAGGATTGGGCTTTGGAGTTGGACAATCAGCCATGATCACAATGAATGGCGGAGCAGGCTCGAAGGGCCAAATTGACTCCTCCTGTCTTACCTTCCATGCTTCTATGACAAAGTTTTGTCTCGACTTGTGTTCCACACAAGTACGAGATAGTTCCATGGGTACGATGGGTTCAGAGGGATATGGGCCAAATGTGGGCAATTGGGCTTAGCTTAGAGGTTTTAAAAAAGAAAGGGCGGCATGGACAAGTTGGGCCGAAGGGCCTGTTGCCATGCTGTAAACCTCTATGACTCTAAATAATTGTTAATATTACACAGGCCTTCAGAAGCTGCAATAGCATCGTATTTAAAACCAAGGAGATTTCAAATAATGGGACTTTAGTTTTGCTTTTAGATAGTGTAATTCCTATTACATAGAAAACTAGTTCCAGTGATGCAATGGATATAAACACCAAAATTATTTGTTTAGCAACAAAGATATTGATGTGTGAAGCCGATGACAACCATTTCAGAATATACATTTGTACTTGGGTATTAGCTGCCAGCTAAACACTTCACATTAGCATAGCAAGATTGATTCAATGGCATTAACTTCACCAAGACAGATGAACTCAGTTCAATCGTTTTGTCAAAACCCACAATAAAGGCTTTAAAAAAAAACATTTTGCTGTAAACACAAACAATTCCAAAGCTGAAATTAAGGGTTGAATCCAATTGTTTCATCATCTCCTCTTGGCACAATGACAATGGTATGAAGTAAAAGAGACTGAACAAAACCATAACAGGACAATGCATTTAATGCAATGAGCTTTTGATAGTCAGTTTGCAGAACTTTCTGAGATGCAGATTAAGTGAGACTTATTGTGCCGATGAAAATGTTGCAGCAGCATTGTAAGAAGAGTATTGAACAGGTGAGCCATGAAGTTGCAGGATTGGAATCGCAGAGCAAGGGGCACTCCCGTTCCTGATGTTCGTTTTACCTATCTTTCACCCCTGACTAATATCGCATCAATATCTTCGTCTGTAATGTCGCTCTCTTTAGAAGCAAATACGTGGGTAGCACCGTGACGAATCATCTGCAGCATTTCATCTTTCCCCAGCTTCTTGAGATTCTGATCGACTAACCTTCCTGAAAGAATTCAGTCTCGATGTTAAGAAATTGTAAAGAACAAAGAAAATTACAGCACAGGAACAGGCCCTTCGGCCCCTCCAAGCCTGCCTGACCATGCTGCCCCGACTGAACTAAACCCCCTACCCATCCGGGGACCAGATCCCTCTATTCCCAACCTATTCATGGATTTGTCTGGACGCCCCTTAAAACTCACTACCATATCTGCTTCCACTACCTTCCTGTGGTGAACCATCGTTGGTTCCCACTGTGGGGTTGTTCTAATGTTATTGTTGGGCTAGGGTGTTCACACTGTGGGATTGTTCTAATGTTGTTGTTGGGCTAGGGTGGGATTAATACACCTGTGGTTGTTACTGTTGTGGCACATCCCAGTCGGGCTCCGCCTCCTGGGAGAGGTATAAGACCCCCTGCTCGGGCGGGACCTCGTCAGTCTGGGGTGGTGTACTTACGTTCTAGTAATTCCATTGTTAGGCAATAAAAGCCTTCAGTTACCGAAGCCTTGTGTCTTGAGTTCGATTGACGTGCATCAATTTTATTGCCTAACACTAAGCTCTCGACGGAAAGGAGAGTATGGAACAAATCTTAAAGCCAGAGCGTCTGACGCTGGATCCACGTGTGGTGGGCGCCTCTAACACCTTCGACCACTGGCTGAAGTGTTTTGAGGACTACCTGGCAGCCTCTGCAGCGGTCATCACAGATGACGACAGACTCCGGGTCCTCCATGCGAGGGTAACCGACACTGTCTACCTCGCGATCCGTGCGGCCACCACCGACCCGAGGGCCCTCGAGCTTTTAAAAAAGCGCTACACGAGACGTCCCAACGAGATCCACGCTCGTTACCTCCTCGCTACACGACGTCGGCAGTCGGGCGAAACCATGGAGGATTACGCCAATGAGCTCTTGCAGCTTCCCAGGGGCTGCGACTGCAAAGCTGTGTCGGCTGAGCAGTATATGTATTACCTCGCCCGAGATGCGTTTGTGGCAGGGGTAGGGTCTTCGTACATCCGTCTCAAGTTGCTGGAAAAGGGGAATCTCAACCTGACCCAAGCTATGGAGATGGCTGAAATGCTTGAGGCGGCTTCGAAGAGCTTGGTCCTGTATCCGGAGGACCACGTGGAGTCAACGTGGCAGGAGGAGTCACAAATCTCTCCTCGCCCCACGGGCTCGAGGTGCAGTGTTATGGCGTGCTCCCATGTAGACCCGACGACGGCGGCAGCCCCATGCGGCCCGCGGTGCTACTTCTGCAGAGGCGCCAAGCATCCACGACAAAAGTGTCCTGCTAAAGCGGTGGTCTGTAATCAATGCGGTAAAAAGGGGCACTACGTGAAGGTGTGCAGATCTTAGCCCAAGAACGGCAGTGCAGCCTGTGACCCTTCAGAACGGGGATCATCACCATCGACGTCGAAGTACCCACGGGGTTCGTCCACGTGCGAGTCCAGGACGACGCCATTGTGGTCGACGGAGTCGGAGGAGGATGACCACCAGGAGTCGCTACGCTTGGCGCCCTCAACCATGTGCGATTCATGCGGACGGCCATTTTGGTCGACGACGACCAGGAGCGACCAGCAGGGGTCCTCAGCATCGACCTCAGCTGCCTGCAGTGATGTTCAAGGGCCAACGGTGGCGTCGATCACCCTGAACCAGGCGAAGCACCACAGGCTTGACTGTTCAATGATGGACAGAAAGGTAAATGGTCGTGCAATTTATTGTCTGTTTGACAGCGGGAGCACTGAGAGCTTTATTCACCCTGACACTGTAAAGAGGTGTGGACTCCAGGTTCAACCTGCCAAACAGACAATCTCTATGGCATCACGGTCCCGGTCTGTCCCTGTTCAAGGGCGTTGTGTGGTAACTCTGAAAGTGCAGGGCACAATTTACGAGCGATTCAGGCTCCTTGTGTTGCCACATCTTTGCGCACCAATTCTCCTCGGACTAAACTTTATGGTCCACATGAAGAGTGTGATCCTACAGTACGGTGGGCCACTCCCTTCGCTGACTGTAGGGGACCAGCTGCAGTCTCCAAATTGTCCAAAGTGCCCCGCATGCAATCTTTCTACATTAAAGATCACCACACCCTCTTTATTCAAGAATCTGGTACCAGGCTGCAAGCCCATCGCTACTAAAAGTAGGCGTTACAGCACTGAAGATCGGACCTTAATCAGATCTGAGGTTCACCGGCTCCTCAAAGAAGGGATCATACAGCCCAGTGTTAGTCCGTGGAGAGCACAGGTCGTGGTGGTTAAGAGCGGGAACAAACCCCGGATGGTCATTGATTACAGTCAGACCATTAATCGATATACGCAGCTGGATGCGTATCCTCTCCCGCGCATATCTGATATGGTCAATCAGATTGCGCAGTACCGGGTGTTCTCCACCATAGACCTTAAGTCCGCCTACCACCAACTCCCCATCCGCCCAGAGGACCGACACTACGCGGCTTTTGAGGCGGATGGTCGTCTGTATCAGTTTCTTAGGGTTCCATTTGGTGTCACCAATGGGGTCTCGGTCTTCCAGCGTGCTATGGACCGAATGGTGGACCAGAACGGGCTGCGGGCTACGTTCCCGTACCTGGATAATGTCACCATCTGCGGCCGTGATCAGCAGGACCATGACACAAATCTCCAGAACTTTTTACGCACTGCATCTCGCCTGAATTTGACCTACAACAGGGAGAAGTGTGTATTCCGTACGTGCCGGTTAGCCATCCTGGGATACGTAGTGGAAAACGGGGTCATTGGCCCTGATCCCGACCGTATGCGCCCCTTTGCTGAACTTCCATTGCCCGCTAGCGCAAAAGCACTGAGGAGATGCCTAGGCTTCTTCTCCTATTATGCGCAGTGGGTCCCCAACTACGCGGACAAAGCCCGTCCGCTTATTAAGTCCACGACTTTTCCACTCATGCCAGAGGCCCAATTGGCCTTCAAGGCATTTAAACACGACATTGCGAAAGCCACGATGCACGCGGTAGACGAATCCATCCCTTTTCAGGTGGAAAGCGATGCATCTGATTTCGCCCTGGCCGCCACACTAAACCAGGCAGGCAGGCCCGTCGCGTTTTTTTCCCGCACCCTCCAAGGTCCCGAAATTCGGCATTCAGCGGTGGAAACGGAGGCCCAGGCCATTGTGGAGGCCGTCAGACACTGGCGCCATTACCTGGCGGGGAAGCGGTTCACCCTGATCACGGACCAGCGGTCCGTGGCGTTCATGTTCAATAACACGCAGAGGGGCAAGATCAAGAATGACAAGATCTTGCGGTGGAGAATTGAGCTCTCCACCTATAATTACGATATCATGTATCGTCCAGGGAAACTCAATGAGCCCTCGGATGCCCTCTCGCGCGGAACATGCGCTACTATGCAGGAGGATCGCTTGAACACCCTCCATAATGACCTGTGCCATCCTGGGGTCACTCGGCTCTACCACTTTATCAAAGCCCGCAACCTGCTTTACTCGGTGGAGGACGTCAGGTCAGTGACAAGGAGTTGTCGGATTTGCGCAGAATGCAAACCGCACTTTTACCGACCTGACCGAGCACATTTGGTCAAGGCCACTCGCCCCTTCGAGAGGCTGAGTGTGGATTTTAAGGGCCCCCTTCCCTCAACAGATCGGAACGTGTACTTTCTTAACATCATAGACGAGTACTCCCGGTTCCCGTTTGTTGTCCCCTGCGCGGACACGTCGACTGCCACGGTGAACAAGGCATTCCGTGATCTTTTTACCCTGTTCGGGTACCCCAGCTATATACATAGCGACAGGGGCTCGTCGTTCATGAGTAATGACTTGAGGCAATTCCTGCTCTCATACGGGATTGCCTCTAGTAGGCCCACGAGTTACAACCCTAGGGGCAATGGACAGGTGGAAAGAGAGAATGCTACAGACTGGAAGGCTGTCCTATTGGCGCTGAAGTCCAAAGGCCTTCCAGTCTCCCATTGGCAGGAGGTCCTCCCAAATGCGCTTCACTCCATTCGCTCCCTCCTGTGTACGGCAACCAATGCTACTCCCCACGAGAGGATGTTCTCATTCCCTCGGAAGTCGTCCTCGGGGATATCTTTACCAGCCTGGTTGACATACCCAGGACCCGTCCTTCTGCGGCGACATGTAAGGGCCCGCAAGTCCGACCCCTTGGTCGAACAGGTCCACCTCCTCCACGCCAACCCTCAGTATGCCTATGTGGCATATCCTGACGGGCGAGAGGACACAGTCTCGATCCGAGACCTGGCGCCCGCAGGGGACGGAGCAACTCCTGTCGCTCCCATACCCCCAGTGACGAATCCCTTATCCCTTATTTCTTCCCCGGACGTGGCGCGGTCAGCACCGGGACCAGTGCATAACAGTTATACTCCACTGTACAGCTTGCCTGAGACCCGGAGATCGGCGCCATCGGAGAATGTACCGGGATCCCCTGCACTACCGCTTCATCAGGGTCAACCGGCCTGTGAGTCCGCGAGAGGACAGCCGGACGCTGTTTTGGAGAGAAAGCCACCGCAAGCACCTACTCCGGTGTCACCGCCGGTATTGAGGAGGTCACAACGATGGTGCGGTCCTCCAGACCGTCTGGACTTATAATCTGTTGACTTTTTTTTAGTCTGTTTTCGCACCCCGCCGGCCTTTGTTCTCAATGGAGGGGTGAACGTGGTGAACCATCGTTGGTTCCCACTGTGGGGTTGTTCTAATGTTATTGTTGGGCTAGGGTGTTCACAGTGTGGGATTGTTCTAATGTTGTTGTTGGGCTAGGGTGGGATTAATACACCTGTGGTTGTTACTGTTGTGGCACATCCCAGTCGGGCTCCGCCTCCTGGGAGAGGTATAAGACCCCCTGCTCGGGCGGGACCTCGTCAGTCTGGGGTGGTGTACCTACGTTCTAGTAGTTCCATTGTTAGGCAATAAAAGCCTTCAGTTACCGAAGCCTTGTGTCTTGAGTTCGATTGACGTGCATCACTTCCCTGGCAGCGAGTTCCAGGCACCCACCACCCTCTGTGTAAAACACTTGCCTCATACATCTCCTTTGAACCTTGCCCCTCACACCTTAAACCTATGCCCCCGAGTAATTGACTCTTCCACCCTGGGGAAAAAGCTTCTGACTATCCCTTCTGTCCATGCCCCTCATAATCTTGTAGAATTCTATCAGGTCGCCCCTCAACCTCCGTCGTTCCAGTGAGAACAAACCAAGTTTCTCCAACCTCTCCTCATAGCTAATGCCCTCCATACCAGGCAACATCCTGGTATGGAGGGCATTAAACTTTTAGTAATGCAAGAGACGGGTTCACATGTGAATAAATAGACACACAAGGGCGATAGTGGAAACTATTGAGCCCACTTTGTTGCACAGCGTACTTTAACTGGCTGTTCACACTCTGTGGAAGATTGCAGAGGGTTTCCTGTTCATTTTTGCATTTTTTAGGACTATTTCACCAAAAGTCCGGAACACATATGCCAGATTGCACAGTTCCAGGTGGTAGGTCCCAATCTATTGTAATGATAATTCATTTTAAAATCATTGACGATTCGAGAAGTTAGCTGTGAAAATATTGAAGTTTAATTTTAAAATGTTCTGCGGTATTTGAAAAAGAACAGGTTACTGAGGGAGGATCCAATGTATTCACAATCCCCAACACAAAGCTTTAACATCCGTGCCATAACTCGGTCAGAGAAAAGAATGCAAGATAAAATTCTGGAGTGAAGGCTGGGAATGATTAACACTTCTCATGGGACCCCAAAGGTTCAACGCTGCCATTTAAAGTTAATACCTCAAAGCACCGAAATACACTGAGGAAATATACTGGGAAAACTTTAAGAAACAACAAAGAACGACTAAGAAAGCAATAAAGAAAGGAAAGATAGGTTATGAAGCTAGGCTAGCTCTCAATATTAAAAAAATGACAGTAAAAGCATTTACAAATGTATAAAAAGGAATAGAGTGGCTCGAGTGAATGTTGGACCCTTGGAGGACGAGAAGGGGGATTTAATAGTGGGAAATGAGGAAATGGCTGAAACTTTAAATAGTTTTTTGTGTCGGTCTTCACGGTGGAAGACACAAATAGTTTACCGAATAGTAACGATAGAGGGTTGGTAGGAGGCGAGGTAATCAATACAATTAATGTTACCAGGGAGGCAGTGCTTGGTAGACTAACGGGACTGAAGGTGGACAAATGCAAGGTTATTCACTTTGGAGGAAATAATAGCAAATTGGATTATTATCCAAATGGAAAAAGATTGCAACATGATACTGTGCAAAGGGACCAGGGGGTCCTTGTGCATTAGACGCAAAAACCCAGTCTGCAGGTGCAACAGGTGATCAAGAAGGCAATTGGGATGTTGGCCTATATCGCAAGGGGGATGGAATATAAAAGCAGAGATGCCTTGCTGCATCTGTACAGGACATTGGTGAGGCCGCAGATGGAATACTGTGTGCAGTATTGGTCCCCTTAATTGTGGAAGGATATATTGGCCTTGGAGGGAGTGCAGAGAAGGTTCACCAGGTTGATAGCAAAGATGAGGGGTGTTGATTATGAGGAGAGACTGAGCAGATTGGGTTTGTACTCGTTAGAATTTAGAAGGCTGAGGGGGGATGTTATAGAGACCTATAAGATAATGAAGGGTCTGGATAGGGTAGAGGTGGAGAGATTCTTTCCACTTGGAAAGGAATCTAGAACTAGACAGCACAGCCTCAAAATAAAGGGGGGTCAGTTTAGGACAGAGTTGAGGAGGAACTTTTTCTCTCAGAGGGTGGTGAATCTCTGGAATTCTCTGCCCACTGAGGGCCGAGAAAACAAAGGAAGCACCTGGACCTATTTAATTATTTCTCAGATGCATTGATTGCAATCCGGTAACTGGCTGGTGGATCAATGAAGCAATTGAGAAACTTGCCACTTCACACTGGAGGGGAATTAGAATCACCGCTGTGTTTGTGGATTGGAGTCAAGTACTGACAGATGCTCTTCCCTGAAGCATATTAGTGAAGCACCTGAACAACTGGGGAGCCCTGCTCCCTTTTGCTGCTCACTATAAACTTTAATTCAAACTTCGCAAATGAGTGAGATTTGAATTCATAAGCCCTTGGTGCACGAGGCAATCACGAAGCACTTATTAAAATCCGTGCATCAGTTGATTTGTGTGAAACTGAATCACGGAAGGCAGTTCCTGACAGTGACACCTCAGCATTACTGAAACTTGAAATGGATTTCATTTCCAAACTCTCAATTGGATTTGGAAGTTAATTGGTGAGGAACAAGATGCCCAGTCAGCTGAAATCATCCCACGCCAATTCTGAAAACAACCGCACGCTCCATTCACATAAAGAGAAGCAAACTGAAGGCCTTTGCTGAAATATTTCCACCAGTTCAGTCGAGTGGAGTTTTAAAGAAACCATGGGAGCAACACACGGAAGATTTGAGGGGGTATCAGTGGCAGTAAAATACCAAATGTCGCTTGATCAGTGCACTTGGATGTTAAAACCAGCTACAATAGTTATATATTCAACTGTACGTGGCTTTCAGAACACAAATAACTAATCGCTCAGTAACTTACCACAGCTTGGAGGTCTACCTGAGGGTTCCAGTCTGAGTCCTATAGGATTACTACATCTGCCGTGGCTAGATTTATACCAAGACCCCCAGCGCGTGTGCTTAACATGAAGATAAACGTTGAGCTCCCAGGACTATTGAAAGCAGAAATAGAATCCTGGAGGGATGAGAAAGAAAAGTTAAGCCAGAATTGAACAAGCGATTGGGACCAATCTTTTTACTAATTGTTGGAAAGTTTCATTTTTAAAAATACAAATAGATGCTAGATTCAAATTGAATATTCATATTTCTTGTTTGAAAACCTTGAGTCAGTTTTGTAACCTTAAGTCTCGAATTCTTACTTAGATAATAGAGCCTCAGATCAATTTAAGAGGTTGGAACTTTCCTCAAACAAGCTCAGTTTTGAAAGCACAGGGCAAGAAACATACTTGTCTCTCCTCATGCGGTGTCTGTCCATCCAGTCTACAATCCTCGTAGTTTCTCCACATATAATAATCTTCCCAGATATCCAGCACCCTGGTCATCTGGCTGAAGATCAACACCCGAGAACCTGTGGAAAAGAAGATCATTCAACAGGGTGATCGGTTGATCGGTAGCCAAGAACACAGCGCAGATACACAAATGCTTCAAAAATCTACATCGACTGATGTGGATAATGGAAACCAAATTTCACTGGTAACTTGCAGGATGTAGAGTCATCTAGTAAACTAGTGATAGTACAGGAGGCATAAATGAACACACACAACCAACTCCAATTTTATAATTCATACAATGTGAACTGTCCATGTGACCCAGCTGCCTTGATTGATGGGAATGATTTCAAAGGGTTTATATTCCAGCTGGATTCCAGACGGTGCTGCAGTTTGGGCAGCAAAACCTAAACCCTAATCAAAAAATAGCTGCAATCCCAAACCATGTAATTATTCCATTCACCTTCTCCCAACACGTTAGCCCCCAATTTTCAGAATATGTGGCTCCTGTAACTATTCCCCCGGAAGGAGGATGGGGCCCATCACGCATTGCAGAGGCCTGTGATCCAACTCTCCTCATGAAGAATAGTTGATGGTAAATCGGCCAGTTTCTGGGAGCCCCCAGCCCCAGTGGATGGCGTGTGGCAGGCCAGAACAACTAAAACGGGATGCTATTTCAGATCAAGACACTCTATTGTTTTAAACAGTCACTAAAACTTGTGAAATAAAAGCTATATAGATGGAAGCAAAGTTCTGGAAATACTCAGCAGGTCAGGCAGCATCTGTGGAGAGGGGAGTTCTGAAGAGTCATAGTTGACCCTTCGCTGATGCTACCAGATTAGTTGAGTATTTTCAGCTGTTTTTAACTCATTAAAACCTGTGCTGATTTGTAACCCAAAACATCACAGCATGCAATCTGCTGTACCTTGCTGCACAGGTCAAATGCTGTCATGGTGTCATCAGTCATCATTTTCAAATTCTTTTGCAGACATCGTCGTGGAAATCCTTGCATGCTTACGAAGGCTAAACATCACAAACCCCTTTCATTTACTAAAAATCCTGTTCTATTTTTGATCAGTCTGCAGCACAGGTACAGGAGTCCTCCAGAGCATGACAAAGTCTGACATCGGACTCGGAAATGCACAAATAACCATGCAGGCGGTTGTTTACAGCCAATCTATACACCAGGATGTTTGATTTTCCACTCCACCCGATTTCCTTCTATATGGATCGGACTGCACAGTAGTTTTTGTTCAATTCCTCCTGGTCTCCAGAGTCTCAACTAATTTGGTCATGGATTCGAGTTCGAGTGACTGGCATGCTCTTTGAATTTCCAATCGAATCAGAATCCAAACCGACATCCTCCCAAAATAGGAACTTTAACATTACGCTAATTCTTAATCCATTGAGACAATGTCATCTATTTCACAAAGCGTGAACTTTATTACTATATTTACTCTCTAATCACAGATTTGTTGAACATATTCTAAAAACCTAATTTGCATTGTGTTTTAGTTTGGTTCTCTCCTCAAGGATATCTCAGTAAGCTTCTTTGCCTGTCCTACTATAACTAAAACCATTGCTGATTCCAGAGTTTATTGCATATTAATTTATAACACATTTTGGAATATTTTCAATTAATTTCCCTTTACGGCCTGGCAATCGTTAATTTGGGCCTTATGCCTTATGTTGGCCACACCCCACCCCGTCCGAGCTACTCAAGTATCCACGAAACTATCAAATCACTCCATGTCTCCTTCCTATAGAAAGATTGAAAGACAGAAAGGGAAACAAAAGCCTTGACCAGGCCTGCGGCTGACCTTGCTCCTTCACTTTCCGCAGCAGTTTGTCCAGTACCACCATTTTGCCACTGTTAACTACCAGGTGAGTGTCAGTGGTGTAAGGTGGGCCAGGTTCAGCTCCGTCAAACAGATAGGGGTGGTTGCAGCACTTGCGCAGTTGCATCAGGATATTCAATAGACGCATTTTGTCCATTTTCCCTGAGGAGTTCAGGATGTCAATATCCTTCATTAATATCCTGGTGTACCTGTCAGCAAGGCCAGAATTAAATCTCATCACAACAAATTGGAGATAAATTCATTTTTTTAATGGAGCTCAACAGAAAGCAATTACAACCTAAAATGAATGCTTTGTTCTCTAGGTGCCTCGGACAAAGTCTAGGATCCACATTCCAACCACTCTCACCTACCAGGGAACAGGGTGCTCCATCTAAGCCTCACAGAGATAGAAACCCATATCTTACGACTAATACACACTCAACATTTTGTTCTTTGATATAAAGTACAATTCATTCCAGGTGGCCAGGGTTTGAAGGGATGGGAATATTCCTTTTCATGTCATTTGGATGCGAGTAATATGAAGTACTCTGGGATTAAGTATTTGTAACGCAGAAACAGGCCGTTTCGATCAACAATTCCAGATCAGTGTTCATGATAAGAGTCTCCTCACACCTTCGATTTCTTTTTCCATTCTATGTTTAACAAACTTCCCTAAAATGCATCAATGTCATGCCTTTCCTTGTGGTATTGAGTTCCACAGGAACCACTCTGCCACTTTCTTTTTTGAATCTTCTCCTAAATTCCTGTTTGATTTATGAGTGACTATTTTATATTTATGGCAGCGATCCTGGCATCACCGTGAGGCAATGACATTGTGTTGCATCGGGTACAGATTCATTTTGAAGGGCTTTGCAGCGTTCTCCTTGACCAACTAGATCGACATGGTGAATAGGTTTGGAGGGGACACCTCACTAGTACCTGATCAGGTGGGTATCAATAATGGGCTGCATTGGGGTTTGAAAGAAGAAAGCCCAAAGCTGAGAGCAAAGTAGTTTGAAAGCACTGTAATAATCACACTTGAATGGCAATCGTCCAGTCTGAATTCAATGATGATCTTCTGTTTCGGGAAAAAAATAATGGAAATGATTGAGGGAAGTTAGAATTCCAAACACAAAAATCTTACAGATCAGACGGAAGCAAGATGGTCAATAGTAGGGAGTCAGCCTATTATTGGTGCATTGGGTAAAATCACACTCGCTTACACTGGTGAATCTATTCCCTTAGTTCTACAAATGCTCTAATTGTTGATTGAAGTGCAGCACAATTTCAATGAGTTGTTGCAAGATGATGCCGTACTTCACAATGCAACACATTAAGATTCACAAGTTGTGCACTCACCATTCCCGTTGCATTTTGCTCAGGCCCACATACATTTTGACTTCCTTTTTTGGCTGCAGGCTCTTTTCTACCTCAGCTTTAATATGTGGGAGGAGGAAGGGTCTCAATACCTAATTCAGGTGAGAATACATGCTTTTTACACACTGATGATGCCCAAGAAGTTCAAGCAAAATAATGCAATGTTACAAAAGCTGCACTGAACAGTTCTGTGGACTGAAGCACAGGTTCAACAAAAACAGCTGAACAAGCCATGGGTTGAAGCACATCTACAGGTGTGGGCTGAATGTTCACTTGATGAAAACACCTACAACTTCAGATTAGATTGTCAACAGCTTTATTCTGCAACAGAACAGATCAGACCTTGGAATCCAACCCTTTATGAGAAAGAAATGCAGTAACCTTAAATTCACTTTCCTCATTCCTCAACAATGTACATTTCTACAACACCTTTAACATAGGTGGCATGGTGGCACAGTGGTTGGCACTCCTGTCTCACAGCGCCAGGAACCCAGGTTCAATTCTGGCCTCGGGTCACTCTCTGTGTGGAGTTTGTGCATTCTCCCCGTGTCTGCTCCGGTTTCCTCCCACATTCCAAAGATGTGCGGTTCGGTTGATTGGCTATGCTAAATAAACCTTTGGTGTCAGTGGGATTGGCGGGGTAAATATGTGGGGTTGGTGCAGACTTGATGGGCCAAATGGCCTCCTTCTGCACTGTCGGGATTCTATGATAATAAGATGTCTACAGGATCATCACAGGGGCAATTATCAGACAAATTTCACACCGAGCTACCAAAAAACCCATTGAGAGGTGACCAAGGAGTTTTTAAAGCAGTTTCTTAAATCATCATCATAGAAACCCTACAGTGCAGAAGGAGGCCATTCGGCCCATCGAGTCTACACCGACCACAATCCCACCCAGGACCTACCCCCACATATTTACCCGCTAATCCCTCTAACCTACACATCCCAGGACTCTAAGAGGCAATATTTAACCTGGCCAATCAACCTAACCCGCACATCTTTGGACTGTGGGAGGAAACCGGAGCACCCGGAGGAAACCCACGCAGACACGAGGAGAATGTGTAAACTCCACACAGACAGTGACCCGAGCCGGGAATCGAAACCAGGACCCTGGAGCTGTGAAGCAGCAGTGCTAACCACTGTGCTACCGTGCCGTCCAATAAGGATGAGCTCGAGAGGCAGAGAGATTTAGGGAAAGAATTCCAGTGCTTTGGCTAAACAGCTGAAGGTTGACCAACAGCGATGCACAAATGGAGCAGTGGACAGAACTTGGTTCATGTCAGCAGCAGTTCTGATGAATCGAATCTTCCACGTGGTGCAAGGTGGGAGGCTGTTTCGGAAAACCTAGTGCTAATTAAGGGATTGAACAAGGGCGGGCGATATTATGGTCCTGGTATTGGTAATATTGAGAATATGGGGTTGGAAATGTAGTTCAGGCTCAATTAGGATATCACAATTGCAAAGAGTTTGGTGAAGCCTCAGACAGACAGGAACCAGACAGAGGTTTGGAGTGAATGGTTAGGAAATGGAGCTTGTAGTGTGAACAGAAGAGGAGATAAATCCGAGTAATTGTAACCTACCATTCCTCCTCTTCCCCAACCCATTTCAGCTTCTCAAATAGGGGATAGACATTGAAGCAAACAAAAAATATTCTATTTCCCTTACCCTGCACCTCCCAAAATGTGATAAAAACACTTTAATTTAGCAAGTCTTCCTGATCAGGAAGCAGTTCTACTCGAGATCCAGCATCAATTGAAATGCTCTTATCAAGGTCGGTATCAGCAATTGGAACAGGCCGTGGGGATGCTGAATGGGCCTTGTTACCAAGGTCAACTGAGGAGTTCAATATATGGCCACAGAAAAAATAATTGAGAGTAAATGAAGCGAAAGAAATCTCTCCCCCTTCACCATATTATGTAATATCTGAAGTGATTCAAATTATTCAGATCTGGGTAAAATGTCCACCCTAATTAAAAACACCTGTGGTAGTTGCCTACATCGAGTGAAAGGCAATAATTATCTATTCGTGTCATCAATTTCTAAGTTGCCTATTCCAGCACCTTAAATGCCATGTTTACTTCAAGCACTGTTTACTGAATGCAAGAACACCTGGTAAATGTTCATTGAGCTTTGTGCCCTTTAACATTTCTAATCCATTCTAAGTGGGATGCAGCTGGACTGTTCAGAAACCATTCTCGTTACACGAATAGAGCCACCACTTAATTCCAGTGGATCGCAGGTAAGTCATGTCTGCAAGAAGCGGTGCCAACTAGAAAATGCTGGAATCCATCATTAAAGAAGAAATAGCAGGCCATCTGGATAAGAATAGTTCGATTAAGCAGACGCAGCATGGATTCATGAGGGGAAAGTCGTGCTTGACGAACTTGTTGGAGTTTTATGAAGATGTGACTAGTGCGGTTGACGGAGGGGAACCGGTGGATGCGGTGTTTTTGGATTTCCAAAAGGTGTTTGTTAAGGTGCCTCACAATAGTTTGCTGAAGAAGATTGTGTCACACGGAGTTGGGGGGAGGGTGTTTGCGTGGATTGGGGATTGGTTATCCGACAGGAAGCAGAGAGTCGGAATAAATGGGTGCTTTTCTGGTTGGCAGATGGTAACTAGTGGCGTGCCACAGGGATCGGTACTGGGGCCTCAACTGTTTAGCATTTATATAGACGATCTGGAGGAGGGGACTGAGTGTAGGGGAACAAAGTTTGCTGACGACACAAAGATAAGTGGAAAAGCGTATCGTGTGGAGGGCATAGAAGTTCTGCGGAGAGATTTGGACAGGCTGAGTGAGTGGGCGAGGATCTGGCAGATGCAGTATAACGTTGACAAATGCGAGGTTATTCACTTTGGAGGAAATAATAGCAAATTGGATTATTATCTAAATGGAAAAATTTACAACATGCTACTGCGCAAAGGGACCTGGGGGTCCTTGTTGTGCATGAGACGCAAAAACCCAGTCTGCAGGTGCAACAGGTGATCAAGAAGGCAAATGGGATGTTGGCCTATATTGCGAGGGGGATAGAATATAAAAGCAGAGGTGTCTTGCTGCATCTGTACAGGACATTGGTGAGGCCGCAGCTGGAATACTGTGTGCAGTATTGGTCCCCTTAATTGTGGAAGGATATATTGGCCTTGCAGGGAGTGCAGAGAAGGTTCACCAGGTTGATAGCAAAGATGAGGGGTGTTGATTATGAGGAGAGATTGAGCAGATTGGGTTTGTACTCGTTGGAATTTAGAAGGCTGAGGGGGGATGTTATAGAGACCTATAAGATAATGAAGGGGCTGGATAGGGTAGAGGTGGAGAGATTCTTTCCACTTCGAAAGAAAGCTAGACAGCACAGCCTCAAAACAAAGGGGGTCAGTTTCGGACAGAGTTGAGGAGGAACTTCTTCTCTCAGAGGGTGGTGAATCTCTGGAATTCTCTGCCCACTGAAGTGGTGGAGGCTACCTCATTGAATATGTTTAAATCACGGATAGCTGGATTCCTGATCGGTAAGGGAATTAGGGGTTATAGGGATCAGGCGGGTAAGTGGAACTGATTCGCTTCAGATCAGCCATGATCTTATTGAATGGCGGGGCAGGCTCGAGGGGCTAGATGGCCTACTCCTGCTCCTATTTCTGATGTTCTTATGTTCTTTATCACTTCATAAAAGTCAAATTAATTTGTAATTCACACGCAGTAACTCAAAATTTAACACTGCTCGGATAAACATTTAGTAGAACATAGATCCTCAGTTTTTGCCATCACATTTTTAATCTATAAATTGACAGTTCTAAATCTACCAGGGCAAGTGAAAGGCCAGGAATCCTGCGGTGAGTAACTCGCCTCCTTACTCCCCAAAGCTTCTCCGCCAGATACAAAGCATAAGTCAAGGGTGTGATGGATACTCTCCATTTGCCTGGATGAGTGCAGCTCCAACAACAGTCATGAAGTTCAACACCATCCAGGACAAAGCAGCCCACTTGATTGCTGCCCCTTCCACAAACATTCACTCCCTCCACCACCGATGAACAGTGACAGCCGTGTGTACCATCTACAAGATGCACTGCAGGAATTCATCAGGGTTCCTTAGGCAGCACCTTCCAAACTCTCAGCCACTGCCACCTAGAAGGGCAAGAGCAGCAGGTACCTGGGGACACCACCACCTGGAGGTTTCCCTCCAAGTCACTCATCATCCTGACTTTGGAAACATATCGCTGCTTGTTCACCGTCATTGGGTCAAAAAGCCTGGAACTCCTCCCCTAACAGCACTGTGGATGTACCTGGAACTTCAGGGACTGCAGTGGTTCAAGAAGGCAGCTCACCACCACCTTCTGAAGGGCAACTCGGGATGGCCAATAAATGCTGGTCTAGTCAACGACATCCACACCCAGTAAATGAAGAAAAGAAACCTTGCTGTTTCTTCAAATTAGCCCCAAACACTCTCAAGGCACATCACTTCATCACACAAATATACAACTTTGTGAATAATATTTCTGAGGGCGATGGGCTCGAAATAACTTTGCATTTTAATGACGTCCCAGCATCAGAATACAGATAAGATAAGAAGCTTACCATGTGCAATCGCTCAACCAGCATCTGGTCCCCGAAGCAGTTGTTTGTGTCAAACCAAGAATCAAAGACCTGCAAAGAACAACAAGCGGCTCGACTCATGCCAACCCCAAACGTTTTAGCATATTGTGTTACTTCCATCAACGCCACATCCAATGGTTTCTATTATTACATTGTTTATCACTAGAAGAACAAGAATGGCAATTTAAAAAAGGTAGCATCCAAATTAGATCGTTCACAAATTATATCAGAAAACAGATGCACAGCTGCTCATAACAATTGCAAATCAGTTTCAGCTGGTCGGCATGTGAGCAACTTAACATGGAAAAAAATCATTTTTTTCCCTTGGACCACCTACTCCCATCTCTGTAACAAGCTACAGGACACCCACACAGGAAGAATGGGCAGTTAGGCATTCAGTTCGAAACATAGCTTTTCTTACTTTAACAAAAATAAATACTAAAATACTTCTGATAGCTAATTTGTGGATTGAGATAGATATGGAAAAAGCTCTCACCCCAGCAAGCTTTTAATGTAAGTTTAGAATTGTGACACAAGGTGACAGTTTTGCTGAAGGAAACATCAAGCATGTTAAATCCGCTTCGCAGTGTAAGGCAGATGTGACACTGAGCATCAGGAATGGTCAATAGCAGTTTGAAGGGTTAGAGGAGCAGACATCACCAATTGGACTCTGCATCGGCACACATCTGGTGAATATAGTGCTCACAAAATGTGGGCAGGTGGACAAATTAATACACAGACTGCGGCCATTTAGCGACCTGGCTGCTCCCAATGCAAGGAACAATGGTGTCACACAACACCCTCCAGCAAGTTGGACAGCTTCCCCGGACACTAGCTTCAAAAATGAAAAAGACACAACTTTGCAGCTTTCTCTCATGCCTTCCAAAAAGAAATAGGTTGAAACACTGTCATTGAACCTTAGACAAACGGTACAGTCACTGTCAAGCTGCTTTTCTCATTACTTACTGCAGACGAATTGAAGACATCCAGGAGGAGGAAGTTGAGCAGAGCCCAGAGTTCGTGCAGGTTGTTCTGAAGTGGTGAACCCGTGAGCAATAATCCATTTGTTGTTTTAAATTCTCTCACTATTTCAGAGAGCTGTAAATTTAGCAGATTTAAAAGCATGACTGGACAAACTGGGTACAAGTTCGAATTATACGACTGGCACAACTGTAGATTCAGACTGCAGTTAAAAGTTCGCTGATCTTTTAGGTGTGTATTCGTGTCTGTCATTTCTCCAATGAATTCAGATATAGTGGCACCAAATGCTTTGCATTAGGAAGCAAAAAGCAAGTGTAGTAATAGTACATCAAGATTACAAACGGTTATCTATAACTTGCAAGACGGGAATATGGAAACTTCCAGAGTCGTCCACAATTGAATGGTATTTCTTTCAAATCGAAGCAATGGTTGTGGAAGGAGCAGCTGGTTAAAAAGCAATGGTTGTGGCAGGAGCAGCTGGTTAAAAAGCAATGGTTGTGGAAGGAGCAGCTGGTTAAAAAGCAATGGTTGTGGAAGGGGCAGCTGGTTAAAAAGCTTTTAAAACAAGAGCACACTGCGGTCTGAATAAGCAGATCTGATCTTTGATTTTCAATTCAAATATTTCCACTCCACTCTTCCACCAGTGTTAAAACCCAGAGATTAACTATCGAGCCTCAATAATTGATGGTGCAATAACTTTCCCAGAAGTTTCTGAACCCCTGGAGTAATTTGGTTGAATGTGGCACAGCGGTGCGCATTGCTGCCTCACAGCAACAGGGACCAGTGTTTGATTTCCGGCTTGGGTAACTGTGTGGAGTCCGCATGTTCTCGCCATGTCTGTGTGGGTTTCCTCCGGGTGCTCCGGTTTCCTCACACAGTCCGAAAGACATGCTGGTTAGGGTGCATTGGCTGTGCTAAATTCTCTCTCAGTGTACCCGAACAGGCGCCAGAGTGTGGCGACCCGGGGATTTTCACAGTAGCTTCATTACAGTGTTAATGTAAGCCTACTTGTGACACTGATAAACTTAAACTTTAAAAATGATTGTCTGCATTGGATTGTGAGATTAAAGCGCTCTTTTCCTCAAGATTCGCATTCCATCTGTGACAATAAATAACCCTTTTAATTTAGCTCTTAAAGCTTTGACGGAAGTGTGAAGGAACAGTGAAAGCAGCAAATAACAATTATATTAACCATTAGTACTCAAAATGTATCATTTTCCTTCATTTCAAAATCTCTATTCCTGGATTTCCCTCCAAACTTTTGTTCCAATCTTCCTGTCCTTCGTTATCTCATTCACCAGAGAACAGTCACTTCCATCCACACTGAATTATTTTTTACTGTTCTTTGCCACTCCGTCTTACCCCGTCTTTGCATTCCCCTCTCCAGGGGAACAGTGTGCAGCAAACTTCTGTGCCTCATTTTCTGTCTGGTCCCACACATAACTGCACCTTGCTCAAAAATACACTGCAATGAAGTTACTCTGAAAATCCCCTAGTCGCCACACTTCGGTCCACTGAGAATTTAACACGGCCAACGTACGTAACCAGCAATTTTTTTGGACCGTGGTAGGAAACCGGAGCACTCGGAGGAAACCCACACAAACACGGGGAGAACGTGTAAACTCCACACAGACGATGACCCAAGCTGGGAATCGAACATGGGTCACTGGCGCTGTGAGGCAGCAGTGCGAACCACCGAGCTACCATGTCGCCCCCTCCTCATGCCCCCATGCTACAAATCAAGCCTGCGTTTCTCCCCAATTCACCTGAAGATGAGGCAGAAAATGTAGCATTCACTACAATGGTAGCCATTAACTCTGGTGGTAATGGACGGGATGGGGAAGAGAGCAGAGAAAATGAAGGGAAAACACACTTACCTTGGGTTTCCCATTTTTGATCCTTTCGGCTTCATCCATAACCATATCGCCAATTAAATATTTTGAAAACAGGTTTCTCCCTGATGAGCATTTCATACGACGTCACACAAACGTCCCACTCTCCAGGAAGGAGGACATCTCTGATGAAAGCTGCCTGATAAAGTAAGAAGTGGGTTACATTTCAGTTTTCCAAACACCAGAAATTTATTTTTCTAGAAGACAATTGGGATGCAGCAGAAACAGATCTGATCACAGGCATGAATCAGACAAATTTAACTGAATAAAACACTGACGTTGGGGTTTTCCAGCCCCGCCAGCAGTGAGCAGCGTCAAGGGCATGACGGGCAAAGGTGGAGAGGGGCCAAAGGGCAATTGGCTCTTGGCAACTCTCCAAACCATAGAATCCCTACAGTGCAGGAAGAGGCCATTCGGCCTTTGTACTTTCCCACTGGGGTCGGCCAACATGTGGCAGGAGATCCAACAAGCACTGCACGGATTACTTCCACAACGTGCAATGCATTTTCAAACTAAACTCCATGCATCAGTTGTATTTTCCAACAGTATTTTTGGAAACATAAAACACAGTTCTTACCCTTTGATCCTTGTCACCAATTAAACAAATAGCTCGAAGAGTCGGTATCCATCTTTTGAACTCAAGCATCCAGTTGTGCAGTGTAGACTTGGGGACTAGAACCATGTGACGTCCAGGAATGTTTCTATCGTGTTTCATGTACCCAAGAAGAGCAATAATTTGCAAAGTCTTCCCGAGACCCTGTTAAACAAAGTAAAACAATTAATTCTCTTAGAATCAAAGACTTTTTTCATCATTGTTGTCCTGAAGCATTTCTGAAAGGTACTGGAAGAAACCATTCGGCCCATCAAGTTTGTTCTGCAATTTAATTCGATCATAGCTTATCTACATCGTAACTCCATTTATCTGCCTTGGTTCCATTTCCCTTCACACTAATCTAACAAAAACCTTCGTCTCAGTTTTGACATGTCCAGACTAACCATACCTCAAGTTTTCCATAAAATAAAAAGCTAGGTTTTGGCAGGAAGGAGGAGAAAACAAACGTTCCAGGTTTCCGCTAATCTTTGAATGGTACACCCTCGAACATCGGGGAGAAGATACTTGTTCCCTATTGAGAAACATCGAAGAGAGGAGCAGGAGGAGGCCATTTGGCCCTTCGAGCCTGCTCCGCCATTCATTACGATCATGGCGGATCATCCAACTCAATAGCCTCATCCTGCTTCCCCCCTCCCCTCCAATAACCTTTGATCCCATTCACCCCAAGTGCTTTACCGAGCCGCCTCTTGAATACATATAATGAATGCTTCACCCCGTTTTGAACCGGGAACCTTTCACGTGAGGCGAACGTGATAACCAGTGCATTACAGAGACATTTATCTTATTAAATCCTTTAAACTAAACATCTCACATGCCTACACCAAACATTTGTTATGTCTACAATCAATGTGTATTCATACCGTTTCATCTGCCAGGATACCATTAATGCCATTCTCAGATAAAGAAATCAGCCAATTCAGTCCACGGATCTGATAGTCGCGGAGTTTCCCTCCTTTTACATCTGTGGACGAGACCCCAAACATTTAGAGCCTTCAACCGTTGCAAGAGTCTGTACAGAATACAGCTCAAGGGGAAATGAAATCAGTGCCATGACCAAAAGGAAAAGTATTACTGTTTCAGGAACCATTGAACTGAAAGCAACATGATAGCTTGAGACAACAAAAAGCAAGCAGCACAATCCATTTAGTATTAGGGTCTCAATGTTTGCATAAAGAATGTCAGCGTTCAGACGCAGGCTCCAAAACGAAGGTGGTGATTTTCACCACGACTACTACCATTCTATAGCAACTAAATTGACCAATAAAACAAGGCCAAAGTATATAAAGAAACATAAACTGTTAAACAGAGCACCTAAACTTCACTAAGGCAAGTATGAGCAAGATTGGGAGGGCAGAGAGAAGGAATGATGGTGAGGAACCAGGTTCCTGGGCTTTGACTGCTTTGTGAGAAATCATTGCATGGACATTACTGGGATTTTGAATATGTTATGAGTATTTGGAGCATTGCGTGCCGTTCTGGTCATCAAACTACCAGAAGGACGTGGAAGCTTTGGAGAGAGTGCAAAGAAGGTTCACCAAGATGTTGCCTGGTCTCAAGAGTGTTGGCTATGAGGAGAGGTTGAATAAACTAGGACTGTTTTCATTGGAAAGACAGAGGCTGAGGACAGACCTGATAGAGGTGGACACAATGATGAGAGGCATAGGCAGGGTGGATAGTCAGAAGCTTTTTTCCAAGGGTGGAAGTGTTAATTACAAGGGGGCGCAGGTTCAAGGTGAGAGGGATAAAATTTAAGGGAGATGTGTGGGGGAAGTTTTTCACAGAGTGGTGGGTGCCTGGAATGCACTCCCAGGGGAGGTGGTGGAAGCAGGCACATTGGCAACATTTAAGAGGCATCTCAGCGGGTAAATGAATAGGGAGGGAATAGAGGGATACAGACCCAAATAAGGACAGAAGGGTTTTTCTTTATTTTAGTAAGGGCATCATGATTGGCACAGGCTGGGAGGGCTGGAGGGCCTGTCTTGTGCTGGACTTTTCTTTGTTCTTTGATTGGGGAAATGCCATTTGGGAGAACAGATCATTCAGCTCACCATTTCATAGGGTAAGGAACTGATTATACATGATTCTCAACACCAAAAGGACAGCATGTTACATGTATGCAATCTGTATGATAATCCAATTATTCCTCATGAAAGCAGATGGTTCCTTTTCATGTGGCGCACACTAACATGTTAAAATGGCTGCTAGGACCCCATGAAAAATAAGTTGGAGCAGTTTCAACTCAGTTCCTTGGGAGCACTTTTTGAGAGGGCAAAGCTGAACAAAACAAAGAGCAAGGTGAAAGGCTGATATATGAAACACATGTCATACTGGCATGAGGGAGATCTTTCAGCTTTACCCTGCATTTTATTCATGCTGAATCTGACCTCAAAATACTCAATATCGACAATATCCAGTCAGAAAATATGATGTCAGATTACAAGTTAGGCTGGAGTGAGTCCGTGGTGTCTGTCAACATTAGTAGATTGTTCCATTAAAAAGACCCCTTATGCAAATAAACACAGCCAATTAAACCAGGAGAACGGGAGGTGTTGTTTTTGGAGATTTAATTCCATCAGTCTCAAATGTCCCACAAGTCTAATTTTGACAAAATTGAACACTGCACATCGATGAATGGTGACTGAAAATGTGAAAGCAATTGGGAAAAGGGAGTGAAAACTGAGCTCATGTATGAAATAATGAATAAAATGGCTTTACACACATGATGTGGATTCTTCAAACCTTGTGCAGACATTGGTTGTCTTGCTGTTTTCTGACAGTAGCTCTTCATCCTCTTCCTGTTCCGTACGACGATGCCGATAGCTGAGAATTAAAAGTGAATAGTTTTGTGCGAGGGGTTACTATTACTTTCCAAACCATTTTAAAAGAGCTGTTACTGCAGTCAATTTCAAATCCACAATCACTTCAGAATAAACAGCACCATACAAATTATTTTGGAGATTGTGCATCACTTTTGTGGTGAAGATTAGGACATAGAATCCTAAAGTGCAGAAAGAGGCCATTTGGCCCATGGAGTCTGCACCGGCCTCAATCCCACCCAGACCCTATCCCCATAATGCCATGCATGTACCCTCGCTAGTTCCCCTGACACTAAGGGGCAATTTAGCATGGCCAATTCACCTAACCCTAATCTTTGGACTGCGGGATGAAACCGGAGCACCCGGAGGAAACCCACGCAGACACGGGGAGAATGTGCAAACACTATACAGACAGTGACCCAAGCCGGGACTCGAACCTGGGTCCCTGGCGCTGTGGGGCAGCAGTGCTAACCACTGCCACACTGCCACCCTAACTACTGTGCCACCATGCCCTACGTACAGCATGTTATTGAAGTAAGATTCAAAATTGCAATTCATGCAGGTGGCCATTGTTTTAATTTAAAGTTGATTCCAAACATAAACTTTGAAATCTACTGTTATGTAAATACTCTCCCAAGACCCTGGTAGATTACACAACATATTAGTACTTTTTCATTTAATTAGGTAATTACACATGTATAATCTTGTGTGCCAATGGTTGTCAACAGACTCTTTAATCATACATGTGACACATTTCATAACATCAGTGTTTTGAATGCAAGGTTGACAGGAATTCCACACCTGTTATACGGATGCAGGATATTTGAACACTTGGTGACTAAGATGCTGTTTCAACTTTAAAAAGGCAGAGAAAAGGTGTAGGCCATGCAACCTCAGACATCTGTTTATTCAATTAAATCATGCCTGCTGTTGCTTCATATCACTTGATAGTGCAGCCAACAAAGAAAAAAATCCATTCAGAAAATTTAACACCCACAGCCATTTGGGGCAGACCTTTCCACCAAGTGGAACGAAATAGCCCTCACTTTCAATCCTAACGAACCTCGTTCTAATATTAAGATGTGCCCCCTTGAACCAGATTTCCCTCAAAAGAAATTAGTCTCTGTATCTACCCTATCAAATCCCCTAATCATTTTAAACACCTCAATTTGGTCACTCTTTAATACACTAAGCTTAACGGAATGAAAGCCAAATTTACGGAACATGTTATGTTCTCATAACCTGACACTAAGACCAGATAGCATCCCGCTGCCAGACCAATATTACTTTCCTGAGGTTCGTTGCCCAGAACCAAAGGCAGTTCTCCAGCTGAGGTTTGACCAAGGCTCTGTACAACTTCCTCATTTTTTCATCCCAAACTATTTTGAGATAAATGCCATCTTCCTCTTAGCATATTCCATTATCTTTTGTAACAGTGCAGTAATATCGTGTTATTTGTATATATGGAAACTCAAATCTCTTTTGCTCCTCCACAATAATCTCTCTTGTCGAAAACACTTAGATTTGTCTTTCTCAGTTCCAAAGTGGGTGGCCTCACACTTCTCCACACTGAACTACATTTGCCACAGCTTTGCCCACTCATTGGGCTATGCCCTCTTTGCAACTCCATCATATGATCCCAATTTGTGGTTGCTCCTAACCTAGTCTGCAAATCTGGATGAAGCAGTAAAGAGTTATATCCAAATCACTGAAAGCCGAGGCCCCAAAACCTCAAGGAGGAATGAAAGCTTTACTTCCACCATTCTACTTTGATCCCAACATTAACGCCTCTTTGGCCTTCAAACACCAGGAACACTTTCCAAGTTGAAATCTCTCAGAATTTGCATCATGAATCCAAAAATACATTGCCTGGAATATATCTTACTGTCCAACCGACAGAAGCGTAGTTTCTCATCTTTCTTTAATCGTGGGCGCCCGGGTTTCATCTTTAAAGGAGACGTTGGAGTTTTCTGTGCAGTAGGTTGGATAAAGTGGGCAAAAAGCTCGGTCTGTTGCAGCAGATAATCAAATCTGTCGAACAAGAAAAATAAATGTTCATAAGAAAATAAAGCATTGAGAATTAACGTGACAAGAGTGTGCAAACACATCTCATTTAATCTACAGTCAATCTACAGTTCTCCTTGTGGGGGCTGCAGATTTGTTTTTATTGAGGCGTAATAGTACGTGTCTTTGGAAAACAGCCTTTCACCTGGTATTACTTTGTAAATTGGGCAACTGAGTAACATTTGGGTGAGGTGGGGAAAGAAGAATAAAAACAACCCTCTCTGCTCTGGGGCTATTAAATCATTCCCTCTGTAATTGAGATATCACTTTGTGCTAGTAAATTCAAAAATGCTCTTCAAACACAACCTATATTTCTACATACAGGATAGTACCCAAATGTGTATAGTACTATACGTGACAGCCTCAAATTTAGCACTGTTCATGCTTAGAAACATAGAAACATAGAAAACTACAGCACAAAACAGGCCCTTCGGCCCCACAAGTTGTGCCGAACATATCCCTACCTTTTAGGCTACCTATAACCCTCCATCCTATTAAGTCCCATGTACTCATCCAGGAGTCTCTTAAAAGACCCTATTGAGTTTGCCTCCACTACCACTGATGGCAGCCGATTCCACTGGCCCACCACCCTCTGTGTGAAAAACTTCCCCCTAATATTTCTCCTGTACCTACCCCCGCAGCACCTTAAACCTGTGTCCTCTCGTAGCAACCATTTCCACCCTGGGAAAAAGCCTCTGAGAGTCCACCCGATCTATGCCTCTCAACACCTTATATACCTCTATTAGGTCTCCTCTCATCCTACGTCTCTCCAAGGAGAAAAGACCGAGCTCCCTCAGCCTATCCTCATAAGGCATGCCACTCAATCCAGGCAACATCCTTGTAAATCTCCTCTGCACCCTTTCAATCTTTTCCACATCCTTCCTGTAATGAGGAAGGAGGGGCTGGTCCTCCAACCAATCGGAGTGAATGAGAGGCGGGGCTGGGAGTGGAGCATGCGCAGTGTGCGGGATAGCGATGGGTGATTTGATGTCAGTGAGTGGAATGGCGGCTCGGGGGGCGCGATGGATCCGGCGGGTGGGCGGAGAGGATTCATAACCAGGTTTGTGTACAGCGGAAACTCAGAGAATGAAATCGCCGGTTCCCCGTTTGGACCCAGCGGGAGCCCAGTATTGTTCCCCGTTTCTGCCCCGAGTTCACCGCCGCCATGTTTCCAGCGGGGCTGTGCGCCTGTGCTGCCGCCATCTTTGTGAGGGGCAATGTGAAGTGAGCGTATGCCCAGTGCCATGTTTGTGAGGGGCAATGTCAGGAGAGCGCATGCCCAGTGCCATCTTGGTCTGGGTTTGACCAAAGGGCAGAGGTTAAAGGTGAGAGTGTTTCAGAGGGGATGTGGGGACAATGTTGAGGGGGGCTGAAGAAGGGGCTTGCAGCTCCGAAGGCTTGTGTGGCTTTTGCTACCAAATAAACCTGTTGGACTTTAACCTGGTGTTGTTAAACTTCTGACTGTGTTTTCCCCAGTCCAACGCCGGCATCTCCACATCATGACAGAATGTTGAGCAGACTGTGTTGCAAATCTGGAACTCGCTGCCTGAGTGGCTGCTGGAGGCAGGGACTCTCTGATTGAAGAAGCTTCTGGACAAACACATCAATACACAAGGTATCGTCGCTGATAGTCCAAGTACATTGATTGGACTCAATTGGTATTGAGGGGGCGAGTTGTGGGGGGAAGTGGGGCAAGGGGGAGGGGTTGAAGGGTGCGAGAGGTTGTGGGGAGGGGATGCGGGGTTGTGGGGGGTTGAAGGGTGTGAGAGGTTGTGGGGAGGGGGTGAGGGGTTGCGGGGGGCAAGGGATGAGGGGTGGTGGGGGAAGGTAAGTTTGCTGATGACACAAAGGTTGGTGGATTTGTGGATAGCGATGAGGACCATCAGAGGATACAGCAGGATATCGATCAGTCCAAGACTTGGGCAGAGAGGTGGCAGATGGAGTTTCGTCCGGACAAATGTGAAGTCATGCATTTTGGAAGGTCTAACACAGATAGGAAACTTACAGTAAATGGCAGAACCCTTCAGAGTATTGATAGGCAGAGGGATCTGGGTGTACAGGTACACAGGTCACTGAAAGTGGCAATGCAGGGGGAGAAGGTAGTCAAGAAGGCATACGGCATGCTTGCCTTCATCGGCCGGGGCATTGAGTTTAAAAATTGGCAAGTCGTGTTGCAGCTTCATAGAAGCTTAGTTAGACCGCACTTGGAATATAGTGTTCAATTCTGGTCGCCACACTACCAGAAGGATGTGGAGGCTTTGGAGAGGGAATAGAAAAGATTTACCAGGCTGTGGTCTGGTCTGGAAATCAGCCTCCCACCATTCATTTGTTTATTTCTATGATTCAGGAATCCCAGTGGGTTGTGGCTGAGGCTTTTTTCCAAAGAGTGGGAGCTGAGAACTGAGCTCACACTGGAGACTCTGTGTCTTTTTTCACTGCACCGCCCCCCCCCCCCCCCCCTTGCTTTGCTTTGCTTTCAATCAATTTCTTGTGTTCCCTCGCACTCTTTCCTGTCCCCATCACTCTCTTCACCATCACTCCCACGCACTCTCAATTTCTCTCTCCACACCTTCATCCTCCCCCTGCTTCACTCATGCCCTTCAGAGACGGAAATCTGCCGTCCTTACCTGGTCTGGTCTACATGCCATTCCAGAGCCACAGCAACATGTCTGACTCTTAACTGTCCTCCCAAATTGCATAGCAAGCCATTTTGTTCAAGGGCACAGTGGGTTAACACTGCTGCCTCACAGTGACACGGGTGACACAGTGGGTTAACACTGCTGCCTCACAGTGACACGGTGACACAGTGGGTTAACACTGCTGCCTCACAGTGTCACGGTGACCCAGTGGGTTAACACTGCTGCCTCACAGTGACACGGTGACACAGTGGGTTAACACTGCTGCCTCACAGTGACACGGTGACACAGTGGGTTAACACTGCTGCCTCACGGTGACACGGTGACACAATGGTTAACACTGCTGCCTCACAGTGACACGGTGACACAGTGGGTTAACACTGCTGTCTCACAGCGACACAGTGGGTTAACACTGCTGCCTCACAGTGACACGGTGACACAGTGGGTTAACACTGCTGCCTCACAGCGACACGGTGACACAGTGGGTTAACACTGCTGTCTCACAGTGACACGGTGACACAGTGGGTTAACACTGCTGCCTCACAGCGACACGGTGACACAGTGGTTAACACTGCTGCCTCACAGCGACACGGTGACACAGTGGGTTAACACTGCTCCCTCACAGTGACACAGTGGGTTAACACTGCTGCCTCACAGTGACACGGTGACACAGTGGGTTAACACTGCTGCCTCACAGCGACACGGTGACACAGTGGGTTAACACTGCTCCCTCACAGTGACACAGTTGGTTAACACAGCTGCCTCACAGTGACACGGTGACACAGTGGGTTAACACTGCTTTCTCACAGTGACACGGTGACAAAGTGGGTTAACACTGCTGTCTCACAGTGACACGGTGACACAGTGGGTTGACACGGTGACACAGTGGGTTAACACTGCTGCCTCACAGTGACACGGTGACACAGTGGGTTAACACTGCTGCCTCACAGCGACACGGT
>NW_027590393.1:300000-379218 GCF_964213995.1 Mustelus asterias | reverse complement strand
AGAGATTCACCACCCTCTGGGAGAAGAAGTTCCTCCTCAACTCTGTCTTAAACCGACCCCCCTTTATTTTGAGGCTGTGCCCTCTCGTTTTAACTTCCTTACTAAGTGGAAAGAATCTCTCCGCCTCCACTCTATCCAGCCCCCGCATTATCTTATAAGTCTCCATAAGATCCCCCCTCATCCTTCTAAACTCCAACGAGTACAAACCCAATCTCCTCAGCCTCTCCTCATAATCCAAAATTTTTCCAATCACTTGTTTCTCCACTATTTTTGGCCACTCTGTACGCAGCTGTTTTTATTTTAATACTCTCCTTTATTTCCTTCGTTATCCACGGCTGGTTCTCCCTTTTCTTACAATCCTTGTTTTTTGCTGGAATATATTTTTGCTGAGAACTGAAAAGGATCTCCTTAAAAATCCTCCACTGTTCCTCAGCTATCCTACCTGCCAGCCTGCTCTCCCAGTCTACCTTAGCCAATTCATCCCTCATCCTATCATATTTCCCTCTGTTCAAACAGAGGACACTGGTTTGAGACCAAACTTTCTCCTCTTCCATCTGAATCAGAAATTCAACCATATTGTGGTCACTAGACCCAAGAGGGTCCTTCACAATAAGATCCTTAATTCTACCTACCTCGTTACACAATACCAGATCCAAAATAGCTCGTTCCCTCGTCGGTTCCGTAACATGCTGTTCAAGGAAACTATCCCGACAGCATTCTAAGAACTCTTCCTCCATTCCACCCTTACCGACTTGAGTCTGCCAGTCAATGTGCATGTTGAAGTCCCCCATGATTATTGCCGTTCCGTTTTTACACGCATCCCTTATCTGCTTGTTTATAGCCCTCCCTACCTCAACATTATTATTTGGGGGCCTATATACCACACCTACTAGTGTCTTTCTCCCTCTACTATTCCTCATCTCTACCCAAAATGATTCCACGTTTTGTTCCTCAGAGCCTATGTCATCCCTCAGTACTACCCTGATATTATCTCTTATTAATAGCGCGACCCCACCACCTTTTCCTTCCTGTCTATTCTTCCTAAACGCCTGATACCCCTGGATATTCATCTCCCAGTCCTGGTCACCTTTCAGCCACGTTTCTGTAATGGCCACTAGATCGTACCCACTTGTGCTGATTTGCACCATCAACTCATTCACCTTGTTCCGAATGCTTCGTGCATTCAGGCAAAGTGTCCTTATTCCAGCTTTTATCTGGACCCACTTTGATGAGTCGCGAACACCCTCTCCCTCTACTCCCTTATCTAAATTACCGCCTTCATTCACTTGCACCCTCTCCTCTACCATTAATTTTGTAATTCCCCTTACCCCTGCATCCTCCCCCCCATCAATTAGTTCCTTGATCCTAGTCAACTCTTCTAGCTCCCCTCCCCCCAACCTATCTAGTTTAAATTCTCCCCAGTAGCCTTAGCCAACCTACCGGCCAGGATATTGGTCCCCGTGTGATTCAAGTTCCACCCGTTTTTTGTATACAGATCACCCCTGCCCCTAAAGAGGTCCCAATGGTCCAGGAACCTGAATCCCTGCCTCCTGCACCAGTCCCTCAGCCACACATTCATCCTCCACCTCACTCCATTCCTGCCCTCACCTTCCCGTGGCACAGGCAGTAATCCTGAGATTACTACCTTTGCTTTCCTCTTTCTCAGCTGTCTCCCTAATTCCCTGTACTCCCTTTTCATGACCCCTTCTCCCTTCCTACCCACATCAGCGGTACCAATATGTACCGCTACCTCAGGCTCCTCTCCCTCCCACTTCAGGATTTCCGGGACGCGACTAGCGACATCCTGGATCCCGGCCCCAGGGAGGCAGACCACCATGCGAGAATCCCGCCTACCTCCGCAGAAACGCCTGTCTGTCCCCTTCACCATCGAGTCCCCGATTAATACCGCCTTCCTCCTCTTTTCCTTAGCCCTCTGAGTTACAGGGCTGGACTCCACTGCGGAGACACGGCCACTGCTGCTTCCCCCAGGCGGGCTGTCCCCCCCAGCAGTACTCAAGCAGGAGTACTTGTTGTGCAGGGGCAAATCCACCGGGGTGCTCTCAACCACCCTAGCCTTACCCTTCCTGGCCGTCACCCACTTGGCCTCCTCCCGTGGCCCTGGTGTGACCACCTGATGATAGCTCTTGTCTATCACCTCCTCATTCTCCCTCATCAGCCTAAGATCCTCGAGCTGTAGTTCCAGCTCCCGAACACGGTCCCTCAGGAACCGCAGCTCGACACACCCCTCACAGATGTGGATGTCCGGGAGGCCAGATGCCTCCAGGACCTCCCACATCCTACACATGGTGAGGTGTGTATCCGCAGTTGTCAGGGTCAAGTTCATGGATTTGGAGTGCGCCATCCGGGGCACGGAATTACGACAGCGCTCACACAGAACGCTGGCCACACCTCATGGAGTTCAGTTCCAGGCACCCTCCCACAGACAGAACACCAGGTTATGGGGTTAGTCCAGGGCAATTCCCCAGGATGATACAGACCATGAGGGGATTGATTTTTGAAATTTGGCTTATTTTTGGGGGCGGCACAGTGGTTAGCACTGCTACCTCACAGCACCCGGGACCCGGGTTCGATTCCCGGCTTGGGCCACTGTCTGTGTGGAGTTTGCACATTCTCCCTGTGTCTGTGTGGGTTTCCTCTGGGTGCTCCGGTTTCCTCCCACAGACCAAAAGACATGCTGGTTAGGGTGCATTGGCCGTGCTAAATTCTCCCTCAGTGTACCCGAACAGGCACTGGAGTGTGGCGACGAGGGGATTTTCACAGTAACTCCATTGCAGTGTTAATGTAAGCCTACTTCTGACAATAATAAAGGATTGGAGGGAGCCCTTTTCAACCCTGACACTGGGGCTTATTTGGGGCCTTTGTACCAACACATCACAACAAAATAAATCACACAAGGTTGTGCTTTTTTTTTCATTAATTTGTGGGACCCGGGCGTCACTGGCTGCCAGCATTTATTGCCCGTCCCTCGCTGCCCTTTGGAGGGCAGTTGAGAGTCAACCACATTGCTGCGGCTCTGGAGTCACATGTAGGCCAGACCGGGTAAGGGCGACAGATTTCCTTCCCTAAAGGGACATTAGTGAACCAGATGGGTTTTTCCAACAATTGACGAGTTATAAGGAGAGGCTGGATAGACTGGGACTTTTTTCTCTGGAGCGTAGGAGGCTGAGGGGTGATCTTATAGAGGTCTATAAAATAATGAGGGGCACAGATCAGCTAGATAGTCAATATCTTTTCCCAAAGGTAGGGGGGTCTAAAACTATAGGGCATAGGTTTAAGGCAGTGGTTCCCAAAGGGTGCGGCGCGCCACACTGGTGCGGCGAGAGAGGATGGCAAGTGTGGTGGGAAAATTCAAGGACAATCAAAGAAACAGTTAAACATGGTTTAAACAAGCATTGTTTTATACTTTCTGGATGCCCCATGATCATATTATAAAGTAGTTGTGTTCTATGTTATGAATCAAGCACTGCTCGGAGTTGTTTTTTTAAAAATGTATTTCTTATCAATAACAAATTCGGTGTGGCGCGAGCAAATTTTTATTCCGAAAGTGCGGCCCAGTGAAAAACGTTTGGGAACCACTGGTTTAAGGTGAGAGGGGAGAGATACAAAAGTGTCCAGAGGGGCAATTTTTTCACAGAGGGTGGTGAGTGTCTGGAACAAGCTGCCAGAGATAGTAGCAGAGGCGGGTACAATTTTGTCTTTTAAAAAGCATTTAGACAGTTACATGGGTAAGATGGGTCTAGAGGGATATGGGCCAAATGCAAGCAATTGGGACTAGAGTCATAGAGGTTTACAGCATGGAAACAGGCCCTTCGGCCCAATTTGTCCATGCTGCCCTTCTTTTTAAAAAACCCCTAAGCTAATCCCAATTGCCTGCATTTGGCCCATATCCCTCTATACCCATCGTACCTATGTAACTGTCTAAATGCTTTTTAAAAGATAAAATTGTACCTGCCTCTACTACAACCTCTGGCAGCTTGCTCCAGACACTCACCACCCTCTGTGTGAAAAAATTGCCCGTCTGGGCACTTATGTATCTCTCCCCTCTCACCTTAAACCCATGTCCTCTAGTTTTAGACTCCCCTACCTTTGGGAAAAGATATTGACTAACTAGCTGATCTATGCTCCTCATTATTTTATAGACCTCTAATAAGATCACCTCTCAGCCTCCTTCGCCCCAGAGAAAAAAGTCCCAGTCTATCCAGCCTCTCCTTATAACTCAATCCATCAAGTCCCGGTAGCATCCTCGTCAATCTTTTCCGCACTCTTTCTAGTTTAATAATATCCTTTCTATAATAGGGTGACCAGAATTGCACACAGTATTCCAAGTGTGGCCCGGCATGGACAAGTTGGGCCGAAGGGCCTGTTTCCATGCTGTAAACCTCTATGACTCTAGTTTCATGGTCATCAGTAGATTCTTAATTCCAGATTTTTTTTATTGAACTTATCTTGATAGACACATTAACAAACGGGGAATAGAGGGATATAAGCGGTTGGTTGGACAGGTAAAAGTGATTGGCAAAGGCTTGGAGGGCTGAAGGGCCTGTTCCTTTGCTGTACTGTTCTTTGTTGTTCAGTCCGATAACACCATGGAGGGGTCACGAGAGGGGGTGATGAGGTAGACTTGGATGTCATCAGCATATTGTGGAGCCTGGCATCATGTCTTCAGATGGTGTCACTGAGGGGCACCAAGTAATGGACAAGACTGGAAAAGGGACATGGAGGCAAATCTAACAGTAACACCAGCACCAGTGACCATTCCCAATGAGAGAGAATCTCAGCTGCTTCCCTTGACATTCAAATATTACCATTGCTGAATGCTCCATTATTATCATGAGGGGGTCACTAATGACCAGAAACCTAACTGGAGCAGCCACGTTCTGCATCTACAAAAGCAGGTCAGTCGCTGTGGCGATGAACTCAGCTCCCGATTCCTCAAAGCCTGTCACCATTCAGGACTCAAAGCAAGCCGCTTGACTGACACTCCATTGACTGGATCCACTAGTTTGCCTATCGCTGCAACAGGTCCACAGCAGACGCCATCTCCCTGGCCCTGCACTCAACCCTGAAACACCTAGATAACAAGGACACCTGTGTCAGACTCCTATTTATCGACTAAAGCTCAGCCTCCAACACCATTATTCCCACAAAACTCATCTCCAAACTCCGTGGTCTGGGCCTCAGCTTCTCCCTCTGTGACTGGATCCTGAACTTCCTACAGCCCACAATCAGTAAGGATAGGCAATAACACCTCATCCACGATCATCCTCAACACCGGTGCCCCACAAGACTGTGTTCTCAGCCCCCTACTATACTCCTTATGCACCTATGACTGTGCGGACAAATTGTCCTCCAACTCGATTTTCAAATTTGCTGCTGAAACCACCATAGTGGGTCGGATCTCAAACAATGACGAGACAGAGTACAGGAATGAGATAGAGAATCTGGTGAACTGGTGCGGCAACAATAATCTCTCCCTCAAAGTCAACAAAACGAAGGAGATTGTCATCGACTTCAGGAAGCATAAAGGAGAACATGCCCCTGTCTACATCAATGCGGATGAAGTAGAAAGGGTTGAGAGCTTCAAGTTTTTAGGTGTCCAGATCACCAACAACCTGTCCTGGTCCCCCCATGCCGACACTATAGTTAAGAAAGCCCCACCAACGCCTCTACTTTCTCAGAAAACTAAGGAAATTTGGCATGTCAGCTACGACTCTCACCAACTTTTACAGATGCACCATAGAAAGCATTCTTTCTGGTTGTATCACAGCTTGGTATGGCTCCTGCTCTGTCCAAGACCGCAAGAAACTACAAAGGGTTGTGAATGTAGCCCAGTCCATCATGCAAACCAGCCTCCCATCCATTGACTCCGTCTACATTTCCCGCTGCCTTGGAAAAGCAGCCAGCATAATTAAGGACTCCACACGCCCCAGACATTCTCTCTGCCACCTTTTTCCTTCGGGAAAATGATACAAAAGTCTGAGGTCACGTTCCAACCGACTCAAGAACAGCTTCTTCCCTGCTGCCATCAGACTTTTGAATGGACCTACCTTGCATTAAGTTGATCTTTCTCTACACCCTAGCTATGACTGTAACACTACATTCTGCACTTTCTCCTTTCCTTCTCTATGAACAGTATGCTTTGTCTGTATAGCGTGCAAAAAACAGTACTTTTCACTGTATACTACTAATGTGACAACAATAAATTAAATCAAAATCAGCTAGGATAACAGCAGATACCCGGGAACATCACCACCTGCAAGTTCCCCTTCAAACCACACACCATCCAAACTTGCACTCTATCACCATTCCTTAACTGTCATTGGGTCAAACCCTGAAACTCCCTCCCTAACAGCACTTTAGGTGTACCTACATTACAGGGACTGCAGCGATTCAAGAAGGCAGCTCACCACCACCTTCTCAAGGGCAACTAGGGATGGGCAATAAACGCTAGTCTAGCCAGCGACACCCACATCCCATCAATAAATAAAAATGAATATGGTCGTTATTTTGTGCACAGATGTATCAGTGACCAATCGGTTTTATTTTGGAGTTGGCAGAGGGCGGACTGTTGGGTAGGACACTGAGAATATCACGCCTGACAATTAATTATGCGTTGTCAGAGAGCACGTCTGTATAAGTTTAAACACTGTGGTCCAAGCTCGGGGGCGGGGGCGGAATGGCCTCCCTCAGCACTGTTGGGATTCTACGACTCCATGAAAAGCAGCCCAGGTTTTTGTGTGTGCTGTTGTCCAAAGCTGAAACAGGGGCACATAAACCTGTGTCAATTACTGCCCATCTTATTTAACATCCTTGATGCTTAATAAATCTCCATTTTTCTACAATTTGTCCCCTGCTGTTAACATCTTTGTCGCACTCAAAGTTCCTTACAGCAGTGGGTATGAATCATAGAAACCCTACAATGCAGAAGGAGGCCATTTGGCCCATTGAGTCAACCACAATCCCATCCAGGCCCTATCCCCGTAACCCCATGTATTTACCCTAGCCAATCCCCCTGAACTAAGGGACAATTTAGCATGGCCAATCCACCTAACCCGCAGACCTTTGGACTGTAGGAGGAAACCCACGCAGACATGGTGAGAATGTGCAAACTCCACACAGTAACCCTGGCTGGGAATTGAACCCGGGTCCCTGGCGCTGTGGGGCAGCAGTGCCAACCAGTGTGCCACTGAGTGACTGTGTTTGAATCATAGATCTCGATGCTGCCCTGAAACCAGACAATGGTCAGAATTGATGTTCCATTGGGGGAATGGCACCATTGACAATGCAGCATCCCCCTGGTATCGCCCTGCAGTGCCAGCCTAATGTGCCCAAACCCTGGAGCAGGGTTCTGTCAGCAGACTCCAGTCCCAAAGTGAGAGTGCGATAAATTAATACTGGCTGAGCCTGGAGAGAATCACCCCCTCCCTCAGATATGACAGATAAATGCCACGATGGGCACAGTGGTTGGCACTGCTGCCTCACAACGCCAGGGACCTGAGTTCGATTCCTGGCCTGGGTCATTGTCTGTGTGGAGTTTGCACATTCTCCCCGTGTCTGCGTGGGTTTCCTCCGGGTGCTCCGGTTTCCTCCCACACTCCAAAGATGTATGGGGTAGGTGGATTGGCCGTGCTAAATTGCCCCTTCGTGTCAGGGGGACCAGCAGGGTAAATATGTGGGGTTATGGGGATAGGACCTGGGTGGGATTGTGGTCGGTGCAGACTCGATGGGCCGAATGGCCTCCTTCTGCACTGTAGGGATTCTATGATTCTCATGATAATGGAGCTTCAGAATCACACTGGGCGGAGTTTGCCCCTCACTGTCGTGACACTGAATCCAGCTGCCGCTGGGTAATCCCAATTTCCCAACAATAGCCGTATCAGAAAAACAGAAACAGATTCTCAAATATTTTACTTCAACAAAACAGTGAATTATTTTAACTTCTCGACATTATGAAGTCCTGACCCGTACACAACCGCTTCTTTAAACAGTTATCTTAGAAACATATCAATGGAAGATTTCCTCCTGGGAGCCATACTCGTTGCTCGGGTATAATCACCAGCGGCTGCATGTCTTGTCCTCAATATAGGAGGTGAACATCATTACTATGGAACTCGAAGGAGGAAGCTGCAGAGGTGCTGCGAGGGAGCTGCAGCGGTGCTGCGAGGGAGCTGCAGAGGTGCTGCGAGGGAGCTGCAGGCAGTGCCGCGAGGGAGCTGCAGGCAGTGCCGCGAGGGAGCTGCAGGGGTGCCGCGAGGGAGCTGCAGGGGTGCCGCGAGGGAGCTGCAGGGGTGCCGCGAGGGAGCTGCAGGGGTGCCGCGAGGGAGCTGCAGGGGTGCTGCGAGGGAGCTGCAGTGATGCTGCGAGGGAGCAGCAGTGATGCTGCGAGGGAGCTGCAGTGATGCTGCGAGGGAGCTGCAGTGATGCTGTGAGGGAGCTGCAGGGGTGCTGCGAGGGAGCTGCAGTGGTGCTGCGAGGGAGCTGCAGTGGTGCTGCGATGGAGCTGCAGGGGTGCGGCGTGAGAGCTGCAGTGATGCTGTGAAGCAGCTGCGATGGGGCTCTGAGAGTGATGCTGTGGAACTCAAGGCAACTATGATGGAGCTCTGGGGAAGCTACAAAAAAATGTTCAGAGTATGGTTCAATTAAACACTGAGTGAGCAATGGTGGTGGTCTGGAGATGGTGATGTGGAATCTCAGGACTCTGAGGTCCGAGAGAGGAAGTAAATAAGAAAGAGCGGGATTTTACAGACTCACTCGTCCTGAAACCGTAAAATCCCACCCGAGGTCAACGGACCTTTTCGCGTTCCGCCCCTCGCCCGCTCCGATTCCCGTGCCGGGCGGAACGGGAAAATTCCGGCCATAGAGTTTCGAGAAGAAAAACACACAGGAGCGGCAACAAAACAGGCAGGAAGTACCCAAAAAAATCATCCCCAGTAAACTCTTTAATCTTGTCACTTATATAAAAATACAGACAGCCAAAATCAGGATTGAAGGTTGGTTAGCGTGCGAGGGAAATGCGAGAAGAGATGGTTTGTATTTGATTTGAACTTTTCACCTCAGAGCAACCCTAACTGCCTTCACCCAGAACAGGCTCGAGGGGCTGAATGGCCTGCCTCTGTTTCCAGCGAGAGATTACTGATCTGATACGGTAACTGTTCCCATCAAAGCGAGGTCCCAAAACCTCGTTATTACTTTGTACCGTTGTTAAAGAAAAATCATAGAATCCCTTCAGGGCAGAAAGAGGCCATTCGGCCCATCGAGTCTGCACTGACTACAATCCCACCCAAGCCCTATCCCCGTTACCCCACATATTTACCCTGCTAATCCCCCTGACACTAAGGCGCTATTTAGTATGGCCAATCCACCCAGCCCGCACATGGATCTTGCATGTTTAGGTTAACCTTTGCAGCTCCGTGCTGCCTATTTCTCTCTCCACTCACTAGAACTACAAGTGTAAAGAGCGTAGCCAAGGGTCAGTATACTACCCTTGGGCGGTGCCAGCTGGTTGTTAACAGGTACCTTTCTGCCATAAGCAAGTCCGGGGCTTCCTCACCAACCCCCCGGTAAAAATAACAGGGAGGAAAATAATATTCAGACGTGGCAGTGACTTTCCCAGGACTGGGTTTTGTTGGAGGTGAGTAGGTGACAGGTGGCCTGTAAAACACAAAGTATAAAATAAACTTGTGACAAATTCAACAGGTACAAAAATATCCCGGGGGCAGATTTCTGAGTTCCTTGTCAGCGAGGTGGCCTGTATATCCTGGAGGCCTCGGAAGGAGAGCCTGGGCTCTCCTCATTACGCAGATGGTCGGAATCACGGAGTCAGAGCAAGTCCTGGTTCTGTTATATTTGGATCAGAGCTGATTCGGATACTGGCTGCTCGCTGCGGTGGGGCGGTGGGGGGCGGTGGGGTCACAGTTTGAAGGTTCCTGTGATGTTTTGATTCATTTGGGAAGGCCAGTTGGGTCTTTTCCCCGGCTAAACCCGACAGTCTCCGCTGCTCGTACACAACCCGCAGCCCCCCCCCCCCCCGCTCCCCCCCAGGCCATGGCCTGAATTCCACCGCGGTCAGTTCTCAGCGAAGTGACCGGTGATGGCGTCGATCAGCTCCTGCTTCTTGCTGCCCCTCAGCCCGTACTGTTTACAGACCTCCTTGAGCACCGGCACGGTCAGCTTGCCCAGCGTCCCGCTCCGCAGGTACTGCCTGACCTCCTCCTTCCCCAGCGACACCTCCACGTTTGGCTTCTTCTCGGCTCCCCCGGCTGCGTCGCCTGATCACAGAGAACAGCAGTTCATTCTTCAGACAGTCACCGTGACAAATCTCCGAAGTACCGAAGACAAACAATGGCCCCACTCTTGAATATTCGGCTAATAAGAAACAGCACCGTGCAATTCCACTTCAGTTAATTATGGCTCGGGTCACTGCCTGTGTGGAGTCTGCACGTTCTCCCCGTGTCTGCGTGGGTTTCCTCCGGGTGCTCCGGTTTCCACCCACAGTCCGAAAGATGTGCTGGTTAGGGTGCATTGGCCGTGCTAAGTTCTCCCTCAGTGTACCCGAACAGGCGCCGGAGTGTGGAGACTAGGGGAATTTCACAGTAACTTCATTGCGGTGTCAATCTAAGTCTTACTTGAGACACTAATAAATAAAATTTACTTTTAAATTTACTTTACACCTGTTCATTGTTTATAATTTGGAATTACATTTGGAATATTGTGTGCAGTTCTGGTCACCTCACTATAAGGATGTGGAAGCGCTGGAAAGAGTGCAGAGGAGATTTACCAGGATGCTGCCTGGTTTGGAGGGTAGGTCTTATGAGGAAAGGTTGAGGGAGTTCGGGCTGTTCTCTCTGGAGCGGAGGAGGCTGAGGGGAGACTTAATAGAGGTTTATAAAATGATGAAGGGGATAGATAGAGCGAACGTTCAAAGACTATTTCCTTGGGTGGATGGAGCTATTACAAGGGGGCATAACTATAGGGTTCATGGTGGGAGATATAGGAAGGATGTCTGAGGTAGGTTCTTTACTCAGAGAGTGGTTGGGGTGTGGAATGGACTGCCTGCAGTGATAGTGGAGTCAGACACTTTAGGAACATTTAAGCGGTTATTGGATAGGCACATGGAGCACACCAGGATGATAGGGAGTGGGATAGCTTGATCTTGGTTTCAAATAAAGCTCGGCACAACATCGTGGGCCGAAGGGCCTGTTCTGTGCTGTACTGTTCTATGTTCTATAAGGGACAGTAAAACAATAATCATTCTGGAGGAGCGGGCATCGCTGGCATTTATTGCCCTTCTTTAGTTGCCATGAATAGGGCAGTTTTGTGTGGGACTTGCCAAGTTAATTCAGAGAACGTTCAGCTGTCAGCCTCATTGGGACTGGAATCACCAGGAGGACAGGCTGGTAAAGACAGCAAGTTTAAAGTTTATTTATTAGTCACAAGTGGGCTTACATTAACACTGCAATGAAGTTACTGTGAAAATCCCCCAGTCACCACACTCTGGCGCCTGTTCGGGTAACACTGAGGGAGAATTTAGCACGGCCAATGCACCCTAACCAGCACGTCTTTCGGGACTGTAGGACGAAACCGGAGCACCCGGAGGAAACCCACACAGACACGGGGAGAAACGTGCAAACTCTGCACAGACTGTGACCCAAGTCGGGAATCGAACCCGGGTCCCTGGCGCTGTGAGGCAGCGGTGCTAACCACTGTGCCGCCGTGCCACCCCCTTCCATAATAGACATGAGCTCGGTCGTTGGATTTTTCTGACAATCTGACAGGTTTTGGGGTCACTTTTACCGGGAGCTACTTTTTATTGATCAAGTTTTAAAAAACAAACACTAGCTTAGAATTCTCAGACAGTCATGGTGGGCATTTGAACCCACATTTTCCCTCTGGATTTGAATACCGCTGCAAAAACAGAGGCGTGCTGTCAAAGCTTTTCATCTTGCACTCATCAGGACAGACACAAGAATGCCAAATTTCAAAGGGAGTAACAATTTATACTCCACGAAAAAAAGGGTGCTGATTGGTCAGCATATCGATTTTGATTGGTTGAGGTATTGCCATGGTGGGTGCGCCAGGGAACTATTGACCCCCCCCTTCCCAAGCTTCTATTTAATTAAAAAAGGCAGTGCCTGGACATGTTCCTTTTGCCTGTAGAGGACAGGTCCCTCCATATGAATACACGTAATTTCTAGCAGGCGTAAATGGGCCACATTACGAGCCCGACTGATAATCTTTAATTGCTGCTCTTTGAAATTTGATATTCTTGCATCTGTCCTGTATAATAAAACCGCTATTTGTTCCCTGGATTATCTACAGTGGTCCACCCCAGAACCCTGAGGCCGAAAGCAGTCAACAGAATTGTTTGGAAACTCTGAGGAGCAAGTTGGGTACCTGCCAGCCACCAGAACAAGGAGCTGAACCTCCACAGTTGTGTGATGTTAAATAAAGGTTGGAAGGTTGCTTTGCCAAAAATCAATGGGCAGGATCCCCATAAAACCTTTCCTCAGGAAATAACTAACAGGGAGGAACGATAAAGTGAATTCTGGAGGGCTGTGGCATACCTCACGGGCTGGTTTCTACAGAAGTGAATGCACCTTCAATATTCTTGCCACGTATAGGGGAATTCTTGGGCAGGAAGCACAAATTTGAACTGAGTTCACAGGCATGAGGAATGATAAACTGCGGTGTTGAGTTAATAGTGCTTTGTTTAACTCTAAAATACAATAAAGTTTGTTTTTATTTGAAAAAGTTGAAATCTAGTGACGTAGTTCTGTCAGTTAATTATGGTCAGTTAATTCTTTATAAATGTTCCTAACAGGGTTGTAATAAATTACAGCGGCCACTACACTTCACTGACTGTAGTGTTTTACAATGTCCTGAGGAAAGGCGCTAAAGAAATGCAATTCTTTGTTTCTTTTGGCGACCAGCTGGTTCAGTTCTGAGAGAATTGAGCAGAGATTTCCGTGTCCGTGTGGCTCACTTGTACCCCAGGCGGAGCATTTACTGACACAACGTTTAATTTGCTCCCCTTGCCGCAGTACTCACTGAGCTTCCTCTTCTGTTGGCTCTTCTCACCTGGGTTATAGCCCGGGGGATAAACCAGCTCCAGGAACTCCTCTGCCAGCTGTCCGATTCCCCTGTCCATAACATCATTCTTTGGCACTGTGTGGGGAAAAGACGATTTCCCCTATTACGCTCCTCTATCAAAGTCATTTATTTGCACCTCTCCAGCTTCCTCTCTCCCCCCCCAGCTTCTCCCCCCACGCTCCCTCCAGCCCCCCCCCCGCCCCCCCACGGCTCTCCCTCTCCAACCCCCCTTCTCCACCTCTCTACCTTTCCTCCTCCCCCCCAGCACCCATCTCCCCTCTGGCTCCCCTTCTCCCCCCGGTTCCCACTCTCTGCCCCCCAGCTCCCCCTCTCTGCCCCCCAGCTCCCCCTCTCTGCCCCCCAGCTCCCCTTCTCTCTCCCCCAGCTCCCCCTCTCTGCCCCCCAGCTCCCCCTCTGTGCCCCCCAGCTCCCCCTCTCTGCCCCCCAGCTCCCCACCTCTGCCCCCCAGCTCCCCCTCTCTGCCCCCCCAGCTCAGAATCACAGCATCCTCCAGTGCAGAAGAGGCCCTTCGGCCCACCAAATCTGCACTGATGCATGAAATGCCCTGACCTGCCCACCTAATCCCACTTGCCAGCACTTGGCCAATAGCCCTGAATGTTATGATGTGCCAAGTACTCATCCAGGTACTTTTTAAAGGATGTGAGGCATCCCGCCTCCACCACCCCCCCAGGCAGCGCATTCCAGACCCTCACCACCCTCTGGGGAAAAAACCTTTTCCTCAAATCCCCCCTAAACCTCCCACCCCTCACTTTTAACTTGTGTCCCCTCGTAACTGACCCTTCAACTCAGGGGAACAGCTGCTCCCTATCCATCCTGTCCATGTCCCTCATAATCTTGTTCACCTCGATCAGGTCACCCCTCAGTCTTCTCTGTCCCAGAGAAAACAACCCAAGCCTATCCAACCTCTCTTCATAACTTAAATGCTCCGTCCCAGGCAGCATCCTGGTGAATCTCCTCTCCACCCCCTCCAGTGTGTTCACATCCTTCCTATAATGTGGCGACCAGAACCGCACACAGTGCTCCAGCTGTGGCCTCACCAAAGTTCTATACAACTCCATCATGACCTCTCTGCTTTGTAATCTATACCCCGATTGATAAAGGCGAGTGTGCCATATGCCTTTTTCACCACCCTATTAACCTGCCTTTCCGCCTTCAGAGATCTATGGACAAACACGCCAAGGTCCCTTTGTTCTTCGGAACTTCCCAGTGTCAGACCTTTCACGGTATACTTCCACCCTCTCCCCACCCCCACTCCCCATCTCCACCCCCCCCCCTCTCCACCCCAATTCTCCCTCCCCCCAGCTCCCCCTCTCTCCCCCCCCGCAGCTCCCTCTCTCTCTCCCCCAGCTCCCCCTCTCCCCCCCCAGCTCCCCCTTTCTCCCCCCAGCTCCCCTCTCTCCCCCCAGCTCCCCTTCTCTCCCCCCCAGCTCCCCCTCTTCCCCCAGCTCCCCCCCAGCTCCCCTCTCTCCCCCCCAGCTCCCCCTCGCCCCCCAGCTCCCCCTCTCTCCCCCCCAGCTCCCCCTCTCCCCCCAGCTCCCCCTCTCCCCCCCCAGCTCCCCCTTTCTCCCCCCAGCTCCCCTCTCTCCCCCCAGCTCCCCTTCTCTCCCCCCCAGCTCCCCCTCTTCCCCCAGCTCCCCCCCAGCTCCCCTCTCTCCCCCCCAGCTCCCCCTCGCCCCCCAGCTCCCCCTCTCTCCCCCCCAGCTCCCCCTCTCCCCCCAGCTCCCCTGTCTCCCCTCCAGCTCCCCCTCTCCCCCCAGCTCCTCTCTCATAATCAAGGACCCCACGCACCTCGGACATTCTCTCTTCCACCTTCTTCTGTCGGGGAAAAAGTCTGAGGTCACGTACCAACCGACTCAAGAACAGCTTCTTCCCTGCTGCTGTCAGACTTTTGAACGGACCGACCTCGCATTAAGTTGATCTTTCTCTACACCCTAGCTATGACTGTAACACTACATTCTGCACTCTCTCCTTTCCTTCTCTATGAACGGTATGCTTTGTCTGTATAGTGCGCAAGAAACAATACTTTTCACTGTATGTTAATACATGTGACAATAATAAATCAAATCAAATTAATTCCTTTTGCTGCTGGGCAGTGGGTACGAGCTGTACAGCAGGATACTCACGTGTCAAATCTTCAACTTCTTCCGGTTCCTTCAAATCGAGGGCCAGTGCCTCCAGATTACAGAAATGCCGCTGAATAACCGGATTCTCAAAGCTCTCAGGCCTAATCCAGAGGGATAGAAATGGTCACCATTTTATTTTAAGGAGAATTTGCAGAAATTTCCTGTTCATCTGCACAGGGGAAATCATAGAAATCCTACAGTGCAGGAGGAGGCCATTCAGCCCGAGTCTGCACCGACAACAATCCCACCCCAGGTCCTATCCCCGTAACCCAATGTATTTACCCCGCTAGTCCCTCTAATCTACACATCTGGGTCACTGAGGGGCAATTTAGCACGGCCAATCCCGCACACCTTTCAGACTGTGGGAGGAACCCGGAGGAAACCCATGCAGACACGGGGAGAACGTGCAGACTCTCCGCACAGACAGTGATCCTCTAAAGGCGCAGAAAGTATCGCTGGAACCTCCGACTGACCTGTATTTAAACCGGAGCTTCTGCACCACTGATTTCATCTTCTCGATCTGATCCTCGCTGGCCACTCGCTTCTCCGTAAAGCCGATCTTCCTGACATCGTCGGCGTAAGGCAAATAAATCAGGTGGAATCCTGATGGGAAAACGACGGAAAGGTTTTGTTTGTACCAGGAATCGGTGAGCATTTCACACGTCCACTCTGCCCGACTCAGGAGTTGCGTTTGATGGGATGACCTGGGATGAACATTCGCGTTTTTGCAGAAATCAGGTCAAAGCTACGACTAGTAAAGTTTTAAAGTTTCAAAGTTTATTTTATTAGTGTCACAAGTAGGTTTACATTAACACTGCAATGAAGTTACTGTGAAAATCCCCTCGTCGCCACAATCCTGTTCGGGTACACTGAGGGAGAATTTAGCACGGCCAATCCACCCTAACCCGCACGTCTTTCAGACTGTGGGAGGAAACCGGAGCACCCGGAGGAAACCCACGCAGACACGGGGAGAACGTGCAGACTCCACACAGACAGTGACCCGAGCTGGGAATTGACCCAGGTCCCTGGGTGCGTGTGTGAGTGGGGATTGCAGCTCCGTGGGGTGGATTCTTTGTGTACTTTAATGCTTTTCAGCATGACAGAAAACTGCGGTCCCCACCTCCCTCGGAGGTGGATGTTAACGACCCTGTTTTGAAGAGCAGCAGGGGAGTTTTCCTTGGTGTCTCGGCCAGTATTCATCCCTCAATCAACATTGCTTAAAAAACTCTGCCTATCGTCAGGTTACTGTTCCCAGGGAGGAAACCACAAGTGAAGACCCACGTCTAAAATCACTGCACTGCCAATGTAATGCAGGGCTACAGCGATGGTAAATGATTCATTGAATGACACTGCATAGAATCCATTCAGCCCATCATGGCTATACTGGCTCTTTGAAAGAGCTTATCCAATGCGTCTCAAGAGCCTTCTCTTTCCCCCAGCCCTGCAATCTTTTCCCCTTTATAGATTGGATCAATTTCCTCTCAGCAGTTATTATGTAATCTTCAATTTTCATCCATCCACTGTAACATGTATCCGCTGTAACTCTGAACTATAGAAATCTGAAGTTAGTTCATCTGAGTCCAAGCCCAGGCTGTGGTGCTATCTTTCTCTTACGTTGATCTTTCTCTACACCCCGAGCTGTGACTGTAACACTACGTTCTGCACACTCTCCTTTCCTTCTCTATGAACGGTATGTTTTGTCTGCATAGCGCGCAAGAAACAATACTTTTTACTGTATACTAATAAATGTGACAATAATAAATCAAATCAAATATCTGGTTTCAGTTCCTCTCTGCATTGGAGCTGCACACAATCAGCCAGGCTCCACTGTGTGTATATATGTGTGTGTACGTGCGGTGTGCGCGTGTACGTGCGGTGCGCGCGTGTACGTGCGGTGTGCGCGTGTACGTGTGGTGTGCATGCGTACGTCTGGTGTGCGCGCGTACGTGTGGTGTGCGCGCGTACGTGTGGTGTGCGCGCGTACGTGTGGTGTGCGCGCGTACGGGTGGTGTGCGCGCGTACGTGTGGTGTACGCGCGTACGTGTGGTGCGCGCACGTACGTGTGGTGCATGTGTGTACGTGTGGTGTGCATGCGTACGTGTGGTGTGCGCGCGTACGTGTGGTGCGCGCGCGTACGTGTGGTGCGTACGTGTGGTGCATGCGTGTACGTGTGGTGCGTGCGTACGTGTGGTGCGTGCGTGTACGTGTGGTGCGTGCGTGTACGCGTGGTGCGTGCGTACGTGTGGTGCGTGCGTACATGTGGTGCGTGCGTACGTGTGGTGCGTGCGTGTATGTGTGGTGCGTGCGTGTACGTGTGGTGCGTGCGTGTACGTGTGGTGCGTGCGTGTACGTGTGGTACGTGCGTGCGTGTACGTGTGGTGCGTGTGTACGTGTGGTACGTGCGGTGCGTGCGTACATGTGGTGCGTGCGTGTACGTGTGGTGTGTCTGTGTACATGTGGTGCGTGTGTGTACCTGAGATGTGTGTAAATGTGTGCTATGTGTGTACGTGTGGTGTGTGTACGTGTGGTGTGTACATGTGATGAGTGTCCATGTAATGTGTGTACGTGTGGTGTGTGTACGTGTGGTGTGTGTACGTGTGGTGTGTGTACGTGTGGTGTGTGTACATGTGGTGTGTGTACATGTGATGAGTGTACATGTGATGAGTGTACATGTAATGTGTGTACGTGTGGTGTGTGTACGTGTGGTGTGTGTATACATGTGGTATGTGGTGTGTGTGTGTGGAAGGTGAGTGGGGGTAGGATAGGCAACAGCTACGATGCCCTCCATAGACAAATAGTGTGTGAATAATTATCATATGTGGCCACGCAGAACAAAGAACAATACAGCACAGGAACAGGCCCTTCGGCCCTCCAAGCCCGTGCCGCTCCCTGGTCCAAACGAGACCATTCTTTTGTATCCCTCCATTCCCACTCCGTTCATATGGCTATCTAGATAAGTCTTAAACGTTCCCAGTGTGTCCGCCTCCACCACCTTGCCTGGCAGCGCATTCCAGGCCCCCACCACCCTCTGTGTAAAATATGTCCTTCTGATATCTGTGTTAAACCTCCCCCCCTTCACCTTGAACCTATGACCCCTCGTGAACGTCACCACCGACCTGGGGAAAAGCTTCCCACCGTTCACCTTATCTATGCCTTTCATAATTTTATACACCTCTATTAAGTCTCCCCTCATCCTCCGTCTTTCCAGGGAGAAAAGGTGCCAGAGATTCTGTGGCACTGGTGTGACCATAACTCAGTCAGAAAGGAGAGACTGAGGGGGGGAGAAAATTGCAAATCAAGTGTACTCACCCAGTCAGTGAGCGATCCGAGAGAGACAGTGTCACTGACCTGGAGGGATGGTCTGCACTTTCTGATCATCCAGCGCCTCCTCCTGTGGGACCAACGCCACAAATCGGGGTGGGGTGTTCCTCCGGGGAGTGTAGCGGCAAACAGCATACACGTCCTTCTCCAGGCACTTGGTGAGCAGTGCGCTGAATAAAGTGGTGCTTCCTGTTGGGAATGTGACACATAAACACAGCTCAGAACAATAAGCACCTGGCACCAGGGCTGGCCCAAAGGCTGCTGGAAAGGACCAGGGGGGCTGACCTCTCTGAGCTGCTTAGCAAGTGGCGACGATAAAGTCAAATTGTTACTTCATCCCCTATAACACGATAGAATTCTTCATCAAGGTGGACAGTCAGGTAGTTGATTTTGAGACTGGGGTCCTGAATCTTAATAAAGGAAACTACGATGAATATGAGGCACAAGTTGGCTTTGATAGATTGGGAAATGTTATTTAAGGGGACGATGGTGGATCGGCAACGGCAAACATTGAAAGAACGATTATTTAATCCTGTCTGGCACAAAAATAAAACTGGAAAGGTGGCCAAACCAATGCTTACAAGGGAAATTAGAGATAGTTAAAGGTCCAAGGGAGAGGCATACAAATGATCCAGAAAAACTATAGACGAGGATTGGGACAGTTTATAATTCAGCAAAGGGACTAATTAATAAGGGGAAAATGGAGTACGAGAGTAAGCTCGCGGGAAACATAAACTTTGACCGTAAAAGTTTAGAAACATAGAAACCCTCCAGTACAGAAAGAGGCCATTCGGCCCATCGAGTCTGCACCGACCACAATCCCACCCAGGCCCTACCCCCATATCCCTACATATATACCCACTAATCCCTCTAACCTACACATCTCAGGACACTAAGGGGCAATTTTTAGCATGGCCAATCAACCTAACCCGCACATCTTTGGACTGTGGGAGGAAACCGGAGCACCCGGAGGAAACCCACACAGACACGAGGAGAATGTGCAGACTCCACACAGACAGTGACCCAAGCCGGGAATCGAATCCAGGCCCCTGGAGCTGTGAAGCAGCAGTGTTAACCACTGTGCTACCGTGCCATCCAACTTCTATTAGGTGTGTGAGGTGAAAAAGATTGTTAACGGCAAACTAGGTCCTTTACAGTCAGAAACAGGGGAATTTATAATGGGGAACAAAGAAATGGCTGACCAACTAAATACATACTCTGGTTCTGTCTTCACAAAGGAGGACACAAATAACGTACCAGAAAAGTTGGGGAACACAGGGTCGAGGGAGAGGGAGGAACTGAAGGAAATTAATATCAGTAGAGAAATGGTGTTGGGGAAATTGAGATTGAAGGCTGATAAATCCCCAGGGCCCGATAATCTACACCCCGGAGTACTTAAGGAAATGGCCTGAGAAATAGTGGGTATATTGGTATTCATCTTCCAAGGTTCTATAGCCTTTGGGACAGTTCCTATGGATTGGAGGGTAGCTAATGTAACCCCACTATTTAAAAAGGGAGGCAGAGAGAGAACAGGGAATTATAGACCAGTCAGCCTGACGTCGGTAGTGGGGGAGGATTTAATAGCAGAGCACTTGGTAAACAGCGGCTGGACAGGACAGAGTCAGATGGATTTACACGAGGGGAATCATGCTTGACAAATCTACTGGAATTCTTCAAGGATGTAACTAGTAGAGTTGATGAGGGGCAGCCAGTGGATGTGGTTTATTTGGACTTTCAGATAAGGTCCCACATCAGAGATCAGTGTGTAAAATTAAAGTGCATGGGATTGGGTAGTGTATCGAGATGGATAGAAAACTGGTTGGCAGGCAGGAAACAAAGAGTAGGAAATAAACAAGGTCTTTTTCCAAATGGCAGGCAGTGATTAGTGGGGTACCGCTGGGATCAGTGCTGGGGCCCCAGCTATTCACTACATATAAATTAATGATTTAGACAAGAGAACTAAATGTAATATCTCCAAATCTGCAGATGACACAAAGCTGGGTGAGCTGTGAGGAAGATGGAGAGATGCTTCAGTGTGATGTGGACAAGTTGAGTGAGTGGGCAAATGAACAGCAGATGCAGTATAGTTTGGAGAAATGTGAGGTTATCCACTTTGGGAGCAAAAATGGAAGGCAGATTACTATCTGAAAGGCCATAAATTAGGAGAAAGGAATGTGAAATGAGACCTGGGTGTCCTCATGCACCAGTCGCTGAAGTTAAGCATTCAGGTGCAGCAGGCGGTGAAAAAGGCAAATGGAATGTTGGCCTTCATAGCGAGAGGATTTGAGTACGGGGCAGGGGTGTCTGGTTGCATATATATGGGGCCTTGGTGGGACCACACCTGGAATATTGCGTGCAGCTTTTGTCTCCTTATCTGAGGAAGCACGTTCTTGCTGTAGAGCGTGTGGTGGACCTCAGTTGTGCCTTTGTCCTATATGGACCACCGTTGTGTGTGTTTGTTATACCTGGACACATCCCCTTCCAGTTTGGTTCCTCCCCTCGGCACCTAGTATAAAGGTGGCTGTCTCCTCCCCCTTGTTCAGTCCAGGTCGGTTATTTGTTGGGATCTGCTCCTGATTCTGTTGTGAATAAAAGCCTACACTTATATTGGCATATCGGTAGTCTTTCGCCTTATTGATAGCGCATCAATTTTATTCACAACAGTTACCAGTATGGAGCAGTTTCTAAAACCCGACAAGTTAGCATTAGACCCTCAAGAGGTTGGAACCTCTGATAAATTTGATCATTGGTTGGACTGCTTCGAAGCATTCGTCGACACCGCTACGGCCATCGACACCGACGCCGCTAAACTCCACGTGCTCCGCGCCCGGGTAAGCGAAGCTGTCTATGGAATCTTCCGGGACGCTGCTACTTACGCGGACGCTATCGAACTCCTAAAAGGGCAGTTCCGAAAGAGCCCTAACGTGGTTTACGCCAGACACCTCCTAACTACCCGCAAACAGCAGCCAGGAGAATCGTGCGCCCAATTTCTGCGCGCCCTGCGAGTCCTCGCCCGAGCTTGTGACTGTAAGGCTGTTTCAGCAGCTCAGAACACGGAGGATCTGATCCGCGACGCCTACGTTGCGGGCATTGAGTCTACATACATCCAGCAGCGTCTGCTGGAACAAGATGACCTAGACCTCCGGAAAACGGCCACGATGGCTGAAATGTTAGAAGCAGCCTCCCATAATCTCGGGTCTTACCTTGGATCCCGTTCCACCAATGGCTCCACTGCGACGGCTGCTCCAGCAGGGCCCAAATGTTACTTTTGTGGCCTCCCTAAGCACCCTCGGCGTCACTGCCCGGCAAAGGACGCGATTTGCTCCGGATGCGGTAAGCTAGGCCACTTTGTTAAAGACTGCCGAGCAAAGCCGCTTCTGAAGACTCGTGGAGCCATGTGTGCTCCGATGGCGCGGCCATCTTTGATGCAGGCGGCGGCTGCACGCGAATCGCCATCTTGATGTGGTCACCGGAAGTGCGGGAATCGCCATCTTTGATGCGGTCACCGGAAGTGCGGGAGTCGCCATCTTTGAGACTGGCATCAAGGCAAGCTGAGCAGGAAGCTTCATCCGTGATGTCATCAGACGGCGACGAAGATGGATTCTTCTTTAATTCAACAGTGGCATCGATTTGCCTGGACCAGTCGCAGCCTCATCAACTCTCCAAGTCCATAATGGAGATCAAGGTAAATGGTTATGCAGAAAACTGCCTGTTTGACTGTGGGAGCACGGAAAGTTTTATACACCCTCGCACAGTGCGTCAATATGCCCTTCCCGTGCGGCCCTGGAGCCAGACCATCTCCATGGCCTCGAATTCCCACTCGGTGGAGGTCCTCGGGTGCTGCTTGGTGACGCTGACGGTACAGGGCACAGTCTACGAGCGTTTTCGGCTCCTCGTGCTGCCGTGACTCTGCGCAGCTGTACTGCTGGGGTTAGATTTCCTCAGCCATCATAGAAGCGTCATCCTGCAGTACGATGGCCCTTATCCCCCGCTCTCCGTCTGCAAGGCGCCGTCACGGCAGCGCCCCTCGCGCACCACCTGCAGTCTCTCGACCCTCAAGATCACCCCCCCCTCCCCCGTTATTTGATAACCTCACCCCGGATTGTAGGCCTATAGCCACCAAGAGTAGGCGCTATAGTGCGGATGACCGGGCCTTCATTCGGTCCGAGGTACAACGTTTGCTCCAGGAAGGGATTATCCAGGCCAGCACCAGCCCCTGGAGGGCGCAAGTGGTCGTAGTTAAATCGGGGGAGAAACACCGCATGGTGATTGACTACAGCCAGACCATAAACAGGTATACCCAACTAGATGCATATCCTCTTCCCCGTATCGCGGACATAGTCAACCGCATCGCGCACTATCGGGTTTTTTCAACGATCGATTTGAAATCAGCTTACCACCAGCTCCCTATCCGCTCGGAGGATCGCCCATACACTGCCTTTGAGGCGGATGGCCGCCTCTACCAGTTCCTCCGAGTCCCCTTTGGTGTCACCAATGGGGTCTCAGTCTTCCAACGGGCCATGGATCAAATGGTGGACCAGCACGGACTACGGGCCACTTTCCCATATCTGGATAACGTCACCATCTGCGGCCATGACCTGCAGGACCATGATGCCAACCTACAAAAATTCCTTCGTACGGCCACTCTCCTGAACCTCACATACAATGAGGCGAAGTGTGTTTTCCGGACACGCCGCCTCGCCATCCTTGGGTACGTGATAGAAAATGGTGTCCTTGGCCCCGACCCAGCCCGTATGCGTCCCCTTATGCAGCTTCCCCTCCCTACTACCCTCAAAGCACTGAGGAGATGCCTGGGCTTCTTCTCCTATTATGCCCAGTGGGTTCCCCGTTACGCAGATAAAGCCCGTCCGCTCCTAAAATCGACCTCTTTTCCCCTGGCGGAGGAGGCCTGTCGGGCCTTCGATGACATCAAAGCGGACATCGCGAAGGCCGCGATGCACGCTGTGGACGAATCCATCCCATTCCAAGTGGAAAGTGATGCGTCTGACTTTGCCCTAGCTGCCACCCTTAACCAGAGGGGCCGTCCGGTGGCCTTCTTTTCCCGGACCTTACAAGGCCCTGAGATTCGACACTCCTCGGTCGAGAAGGAGGCCCAGGCCATCGTGGAAGCCGTCCGGCACTGGCGCCATTATCTCGCGGGCCAACGATTCACCTTAATTACGGACCAGCGGTCAGTTGCCTTCCTGTTTAACACCAGGCAAAAGGGCAAGATTAAGAATGACAAGATCTTGCGGTGGAGGATTGAGCTCTCCACCTACAGATATGACATCATGTACCGGCCCGGGAAGCTCAATGAGCCCCCAGACGCCCTGTCCCGTGGATCATGTGCCAGTGCCCAACTAGACCAGCTACAGTCCCTCCATAACGACCTCTGTCACCCAGGTGTCACCAGATTTTTCCATTTTGTCAAGTCCCATCACCTGCCCTTCTCCCTTGAGGAAGTCCGGACGATTACCAGGCAATGCAGGGTCTGCGCAGAGTGCAAACCGCAGTTCTACCGGCCAGGTAGGGCGCACCTTGTAAAGGCCACTCGCGCGTTCGAGCGCCTTAGCGCTGATTTTAAAGGCCCCCTCCCCTCCTCTAACCGCAATGTTTATTTCCTGAATATCATTGACGAATACTCACGTTTCCCTTTTGCCTTCCCCTGCTCGGACATGACCACGGCTACAGTGATTCGGACCCTGAACAAGCTCTTCACCCTGTTCGGCTTCCCAGCCTATATTCATAGCGATCGTGGGTCCTCTTTCATGAGTGACGAGCTGAGGCAGTACCTGCTCGCCAAAGGCGTTGCCTCCAGCCGCACCACTAGCTATAACCCCAGGGGCAATGGTCAAGTAGAGTGGGAGAACGCAACCGTCTGGAAGGCCGATCTATTAGCGTTACGGTCTAGGGGCCTTCCAGTCAGCCGTTGGCAAGACGTCCTTCCGGACGCATTACATTCCATTAGGTCACTCTTGTGCACAGCGACCAATACGACCCCTCACGAGCGGATGTTTTCATTTCCCAGGAAGTCCTCCTCGGGTACTTCGCTCCCGGATTGGCTGATGTCCCCAGGACCCGTCCTGCTTCGGAAGCATGTCCGGACCCAAAAGGCAGATCCCTTGGTCGAAGAGGTCCAACTGCTCCATGCTAATCCCCAATATGCTTATGTAGCGTACCCTGATGGGCGGGAGGACACGGTTTCTGTCCGCGACTTGGCACCCGCGGGTGCCCCAGAGGTCACCACGTCCTTCCGCCCCACGGTCCCTGGTGTCGTCCATTCGGAGACTGCTACGCCTCTTCCTCCCTCAGTCCCTGTTCCCAATGTAGTGTGCCCAGAGCCTGTTGCAGCCCCCCACCCTCCTGCTCCGGTTCCCACTGTTCCCCATACGCCACCAGGGCCACTGCTCATTCCTCTCGCCCCTATGTACAGCTCGCTTGAGTCGCCGGAGCCGTCGCCACGCAGCACCCGACGACTGGACGGGACGACGGATCGGTCCGCTTCACACCACCCAGCGCCTTCTCTCGACGCTCACTGTACGGAGCCTGGGCCGACATCGCTCCCTGCTCGGACGACTCTGCGACCTGTACTACGACGATCGCGACGGCGGATCAAGCCACCGGTTCGTCTGGACTTGTGATATTGTTTCCGCTTCACCCCCGTGTTGTTTTTTAAAAGGAAGGGGTGAATGTGGTGGACCTCAGTTGTGCCTTTGTCCTATATGGACCACCGTTGTGTGTGTTTGTCATACCTGGACACATCCCCTTCCAGTTTGGTTCCTCCCCTCAGCACCTAGTATAAAGGTGGCTGTCTCCTCCCCCTTGTTCAGTCCAGGTCGGTTAATTGTTGGGATCTGCTCCTGATTCTGTTGTGAATAAAAGCCTACACTTATATTGGCATATCGGTAGTCTTTCGCCTTATTGATAGCGCATCAGAGTGGAGGTTTACCAGGCTGATTCCTTGGATGGTGGGACTGACTCCCAAGGTGAGATTGAGTCGGTTCGGATTATATTCACCAGAGTTCAGAAGAATGAGGGGGGGGAATCTCATAGAAACCCGTGTCTGCGTGGGTTTCCTCCGGGTGCTCCGGTTTCCTCCCATAATCTGAAAGACGTGCTGGTTACGTGCATTGGCCATGCTAAATTCTCCCTCAGTGTACCCAAAAAGGCGCCAGAGTGTGGCAACTCAGGGATTTTCACAGTAACTTCATTGCAGTGTTAATGTAATTCTAACAAGACGAGACAATGTAGATGCAGGAAGGATGTTCCCCAATGGCGGGGGGTTGGGACGGCGTACAGAACCAAGGATCACAATTTAAGAATACAGGCGAAACCATTTAGGACAGAGATGAGGAAAAATGTCTTCACCCAGAGGGTGGTGAATATGTGGAATTTGCTACCACAGAAAGTAATTGAGGCCAAAATATTGAATGTTTTCAAGAAGCAGTTAGATATAGCACTTGGTTGGGGCGAAGAGGATCAAAAGATATGGGGGGGAAGATGGGAACAGAATATCGAGTTGGATGATCAGCCATGATCATAATGAATGATGGAGCAGACTCGAAGGGCTGAATGGCCTCCTCCTGCTCCTATTTTCTATGTTTCTAACCAGGGTAATAGGATTCATAGAATAGAATAGAAACCCGACAGTACAGAAAGAGGCCATTCGGCCCATCGAGACTGCACCGACCACAATCCCACCCAGGCCCTACACCCATATCCCTACATATTTACCCGCTAATCCCTCTAACCTACACATCTCAGGACACTAAGGGAAATTTTAGCATGGCCAATCAACCTAACCCGCACATCTTTGGACTGTGGGAGGAAACCGGAGCACCCGGAGGAAACCCACGCAGACACAAGGAGAATGTGCAAACTCCACACAGACAGTGACCCAAGCCGGGAATCGAACCCAGGTCCCTGGAGCTGTGAAGCAGCAGTGCTAACCACTGTGCTACCGTGCTGCCCACGATTCAGCATCTGACTCCTCAATTCAAAGTGTGAGAAATCTTTGGCGTGATCGATGATCCAGAGCAGTGGAGAGAACACATTAACGCCATTCAGTATGTAACCGCATGCTGTAATGAGAGGAAGTGGACCAGGTACAATGAGCTCAAATTCATTTTCACATCTCTTAAGATATAATAATGCTCAGGTAGCATCAAACAATCAGTGATACAGCTCCCAAAGATAGGGGTATACTCTTCAGGGTATTCTAGGATAGTTATATTCTATACAGGGTATTTTGGGGTAGTGGTATTCTCTACAGGGTATTCTAGGATAGTTATATTCTATACAGGGTATTTTGGGGTAGTGGTATTCTATTCAGGGTATTCTCGGGTAGAGGTATTCTATACATGGTATTCTAGGATAGTTATATTCTATACATGGTATTCTAGGATAGTTATATTCTATACAGGGTATGTTGGGGTAGTGGTATTCTAAACAGGGTATTCTAGGGTAGAGGTATTCTATTCAGGGTATTCTAGGGTAGTGGTATTCTATACCGGGTATTCTAGCGTAGAGATATTCTATACAGGGTAATCTAGGGTAGAAGTATTCTATACGGGGTATTTTAGGATAGAGGTATTTTATATGGTGTATTCTAGGGTAGAGGTATTCCATATGGGGTATTCTAGGGTAGAGGTATTCTATACGGGGTATTCTAGGGTAGAGGTATTCTATACGGGGTATTCTAGGGTGGAGGTATTCCATATGGGGTATTCGAGGTTAGAGGTATTTTATACGGGGTATTCTAGGGTAGAGGTATTCTATAAGGGGTATTCTAGGGCAGAGGGATTCTATTCAGGGTATTTTAGGATAGAGGTATTCTATACATGGTATTCTAGCGTAGAGGTATTCCATTCAAGGTATTTTAGGATAGAAGTATTCTATACGGGATATTCTAGGGTAGAGGTATTTTATATTGGGTATTCTAGGATACAGGGATTCTATACGGGGTATTCCAGGATAGAGGTATTCTATACGGGGTATTCTAGGGTAGAGGTATTCTATACGGGGTATTCTAGGGTAGAGGTATTCCATACAGGGTATTCTAGGGTAGAGGTATTCTACACGGGGTATTTTAGGATAGAGGTATTTTATATGGGGTATTCTAGGATAGAGATATTCTATACGGGGTATTCTAGGGTAGAGGTATTCTATACGGGGTATTCTAGGGTAGAGGTATTCCATACGGGGTATTCTAAGGTAGAGGGATTCTATTCAGGGTATTTTAGGATCGTGGTATCCTCTACATGGTATGCTAGGATAGAGGTATTCTATTCAGGGTATTTTAGGATAGAAGGATTCTATACGGGATATTCTAGGGTAGAGGTATTCTATATGGGGTATTCTAGGATAGAGGGATTCTATACGGGGTAGTCAAGGATAGAGGTATTCTATACGAGGTATTCTAGGGTAGAGGTATTCTATATGGGGTATTCTAGGATAGAGATATTCTAGACAGGGTATTTTAGGGTAGAGGTATTCTATACAGCGTATCCGAGGGTAGAGGTATTCTATACGGGGTATTTTAGGATAGAGGTATTCTATTCAGGGTATTTTAGGATAGAGGGATTCTAGACAGGGTATTCTAGGATAGAGGTATTCTATTCAGGGTATTTTAGGATAGAGGGATTCTAGACAGGGTATTCTAGGATAGAGGTATTCTATTCAGGGTATTCTAGGGTAGAGGTATTCTAGAGTAGGGGTATTCTAAACAGGGTATTTTAGGATAGTGGTATTCTATACAGGGTATTCTAGGGTAGAGGTATTCTATACAGGGTATTCTAGGGTAGAGGGATTCTATACAGGGTATTCTAGGGTAGAGGTACTCTATACGAGGTATTCTCGGGTACAGGTATTCTATATGGGGTATTCTAGGATAGAGATATTCTAGACAGGGTATTTTAGGGTCGAGATATTCAATACGGGGTATCCTAGGATAGAGGGATTCTATATGGGGTATTCTAGGATAGAAGGATTCTATATGGGGTATTCTAGGATAGAGGTATTCTATATGGGGTATTCTAGGGTAGAGGTATTCTATACGAGGTATTCTAGGATAGAGATATTCTATATGGGGTATTCTAGGATAGAGATATTCTAGACAGGGTATTCTAGGATAGAGGGATTCTAGAGTAGGGGTATTCTAAACAGGGTATTTTAGGATAGTGGTATTCTACACAGGGTATTCTAGGGTAGAGGGATTCTAGAGGAGGGGTCTTCTATCCGATAACATATTTGCATCTGCTCTGTATTACGGCTGCATTGTAAATATATAAAATGTCACTCTCTCTCTCTCCAGTAGGATTCCTTCATGCTGGAACATTAGCTCCTAACGTTTTAACACTTCTCGCTGCCACTGCAGGGTTTCCCATCATTATCTGCATGAATCTGTCTTGTGAACCATCAGCTAACTGAGGAGAAGGGGGATGAAGTTTGGACCCTGTGCTCTATAAATACCCTGGGTAGAGCCATGCCCACTTGGCCAAAGGGCAGCAGTAACAGCGGCTGAGGGTTACCTGTTACCAGCGTCTCATCTGGGTAAATGAACTGTGGGGATCTGATGTGGTGGTGCTTCTTTAGGAGTGACAATGGCTTGAAACCAATGAGAACCAAGCCTGGGCCATCAAATCTCTTCAATTCCTCGGTTTCCTCTTTCTCCAGAACAATCTGCCTCTGTCCATAAACCTGGGAACCAAAAAGAACAAGAACAGGCTTAAATTATATGAAAGAGCAACATCTTTCGAGGTACTCGCCCGCTGACCCTCCCAAAGCCTGTCCACCATCTACAAGGCACAAGTCAGGAGTGATGGAGTACTCTCCACTTGCAGCTCCAGCAACACTCATGAAGCTTGACACCATCCAGGACAAAACAGCCGCTTGACTGGCACTCCTTCTACAAGCATTCATTTCCTCCACCACGGACACATTGGCAGCCGTGTGTACCATCGATAAGATGCACTGCAGGAACTGACCAAGGTTCCTTCAATAGCTCCTTCCAAACCCACAACTACTTCCATCTAGAAGGGCCAGGGCAGCAGATACCTGGGAAGACCATCACCTACAAGTTCCCCTCCAAGCCACTCACTATCCTGACTTGGAAATATATTGGCTGTTCCTTCACTGTCGCTTGGTCAAAATCCCTGAACTTCCTCCCTAACAGCACAGTGGGTGTACCTACACCACATGCACTGTAGCGTTTCAAGAAGGAAGCTCACCACCACCTTCTCAAGGGCAACTGGGGATGGGCAATCATAGAATCCCTGCAGTGCAGAAGGAGGCCATTCAGCCCATTGAGTTTGTACCGACCACAATCCCACCCAGCCCCTATCCCTGTAGCCCCGTGTATCTATCCTGATCGTGCCCCTGACACTAAGGAGCAATTTATCATGGCCAATCAACCTAACCCGCACATCTTTGGAATGTGGGAGGAAACCGGAACACCCAGAGGAAACCCACGCAGACACGGGGAGAACGTGCAGACTCCACACAGACAGTGACCCAAGCTGGGAATCGAACCCGGGTCCCTGGCGCTGTGAGGCACCAGTGCTAACCACCGTGCCGCCCTAACGGTCCTCTTCTGGATTAGGTCACACTGTGTGATATGAGCGATCACCGTCATGAGTAACACAGCCTCTGTGTTATTTTGTTAAAAAACACAGAGACTCAAGCACACTCTGTTCATTAGGCTGGACATATTTTGTGGAATAATCTATCAATATAGATGGTCATGTAACCACATCAAGCAGATAAACTCAATGAAGTGAAAGCAAAATACTATGGACGCTGGAAATCTGAAATAAAAACAGAGAATGCTGGAAAAGCTCAGCAGGTGCACGGAGAGAGAAGCAGAGTTAACATTTCGGGTCCGTATGCCTCTTCTTCAAAGAGCTAATCCAGTGAAGGTCTGACTGCAAAATGGAAAGTTAATCTCGGTATAAAAAGAGCAAAGGGATGGAAGCCTCTTCCCACTGGCTGTCTGGATTACGATGGTACAAAATATTCAGGACATTGGAAGAAGGGTGATGCGTATCCCAGAAACGGGGCGGCACGGTGACACAGTGGTTAGCACTGCTGCTTCACAGCGCCAGGGACGCGAGTTCGATTCCCGGCTTGGGCCACTGTCTGTGTGGCGTTTGCACATACTCCCCGTGTCTGCGTGGGTTTCCTCCGGGTGCTCCGGTTTCCTCCCACACTACAAAGACGTGCAGGTTATGTTAATTGGCTATGCTAAATTGTCCCTAATGTCAGGCGCATTAGCAGGGTAAATATGTGGGGTTACAGGAATAGGTCCTGTGTGGGATTGTGGTTGGTGCAGACTCGATGGCCTCCTTCTGCACTGTAGGGATTCCATGGGATTTTAAGGAAGTGTGTAAATGAGTTGGAGACGTTTCAGAGGGGGTTTGCTGGATCGATAGCTGGAACGAGCGGTTTATCTTATGGGGAAAGGTTGGGCAGACTGGGCTTGTTTCCACTGGAGTTTAGAAGGGTGAGGGGTGACTTGATTGAAGTAACTAAGATCCTGAACGGTCTGGACAAGGTGGGCATGGAAAGGATGTTTCTTCTTGTGGGAGAGTCCAGACCGAGCGGGCACAGTTTTAAAATTAGTGGTCGCCCTTTTAGGACAGAGATGGTGAGAATTTTTTTCTTTCAGAGGGTTGCATGACTTTGGAACTCTCTGGCCGGAATTTACTGGCATGTCCACTCGAGGTTCGTACGATCCCGCCCGAGACGAACGGAGAATGCCGTTCTCCGAGCCTTGCCCATCCCTGGAATCAGGGCAGGCGTGCCAGTAAAATTCCGGCCTCTGTCTCAGAAGGCAATGGGGGGTCACTGAATATCTTTAAGGCAGAGGTAGAGAGATTCTTGTTAGGCGAGGGAATCAAAGATTATTGTGGGTAGGTAGGAATGTGGAATTTGAAACACAAACGTACAAGGCATGATCTCATTTAACGTCACAGCAGGCGGGAGGGGCCGAATGGCCTACTTACGCTCCAATTTTGTGCGAAGCACTATTTTCAATCTTGTCAAATCCATCCATTGCCTCAGCCCTCCCCGTCTCTGCGACCTGCACCCCAGTCCGATAACCCTCTGAAATCTCTGCTCTCAGGTGACAAGCTGAGGAAGAGGGTCTGCAGTGACCCAGAGGGTCAAGGATCGGGGGGGGGCGGGGGGGGGCGGCAGCCATAAGCCAGAGGGCTGGTAGCAAGAGGAAAGGTGAGGGAGTGGAAGAGGCGGGGAGCTGAAGGGGCAACGACAGGGAGGGTCAGCGAGTGGAATGTGTGGCACGTGGGAGATTCGGCAAGCATGATGGGCAGAAAACCGGAGCGAAGTATATTTATATCTTTAAATTGATTTCATTTCAAAAGTTATTTCATCGACCGCTATAGTAATTCAGCAACATTAAATATTTTCACTCACAGGTTATCATGTTGAGAAATGTCCTACAGACTCTAAAGACAGCTTTCACATTGGTTTTAATGGGAAAACCTGATTTGTTTAAAGTTGTTTCACATAAAGTTGCACTTCACGGCAATGCAACTGCAATCTTAAGTGAGGACTTTGTGATTCAACGTCTTTGAACCAGTCGCTGACAAATGCTTGATGGTAACAGTGGTTTGCCGACCTGTCTCTCGCAGGTCATTGGCCTTTGTTCTGGTCAGTCGTGCTTTGGAGCTGTCTTTAGCATGTGGGTTGTCATTGTTGGTGAACAGCATGATGCGCTTGTGGCTCAGTTTCAGCGTGACGTCACTGAAGAGATTGGAGCAGACCCAGAGAGCATCACTCAACGAGTCATCGGTACTGTGGCCTATGTTCTTCTTGAAGGACTTGTTCCCCTTCTCCCCCTCATACTGGTCCAACTCCAGTCCTCGCTTAGCACCTGAGCCCAGACAGAGAGAGTCAGATTAGAACATCAATCTATTAAACACACCAGGGGAGGCGATGGCCCAGTGGTATTATCGCTAGACTATTAACCCAGAAACTCAGCTAATGTTCCGGGGACCCGGGTTCGAATGGCGCCACGGCAGGCGGTGGAATTTGAATTCAATAAAAAAAAAATCTGGAATTAAGAATCCACTGATGACCATGAACCATGGTCGATTGTCAGAAAAACCCATCTGGTTCACTAATGTCCTTTAGGGAAGGAAATCTGCCGTCCTTACCTGGTCTGGCCTACATGTGACTCCAGAGCCACAGCAATGTGAACAAAGAACAAAGAACAGTACAGCACAGGAAACAGGCCCTTCGGCCCTCCAAGCCTGCGCCGCTCCTTGGTCCAACTAGACCAATCGTTTGTATCCCTCCATTCCCAGGCTGCTCATGTGACTATCCAGGTAAGTCTTAAACGATGTCAGCGTGCCTGCCTCCACCACCCTACTTGGCAGCGCATTCCAGTCCCCCACCACCCTCTGTGTAAAAAACGTCCCTCTGATATCTGAGTTATACTTCGCCCCTCTCACCTTGAGCCCGTGACCCCTCGTGATCGTCACCTCCGACCTGGGAAAAAGCTTCCCACTGTTCACCCTATCTATACTCTTCATAATCTTGTACACCTCTATTAGATCCCCCCTCATTCTCCGTCTTTCCAGGGAGAACAACCCCAGTTTACCCAATCTCTCCTCATAGCTAAGACCCTCCATACCAGGCAACATCCTGGTAAACCTTCTCTGCACTCTCTCTAACACCTCCACGTCCTTCTGGTAGTGCGGCGACCAGAACTGGACGCAGTACTCCAAATGTGGCCTAACCAGCGTTCTATACAGCTGCATCATCAGACTCCAGCTTTTATACTATATACCCCGTCCTATAAAGGCAAGCATACCATATGCCTTCTTCACCACCTTCTCCACCTGTGTTGCCACCTTCAAGGATTTGTGGACTTGCACACCGAGGTCCCTCTGTGTTTCTATACTCCTGATGGCTCTGCCATTTATTGTATAACTCCTCCCGACATTATTTCTTCCAAAATGCATCACTTCGCATTTATCTGGATTAAACTCCATCTGCCACCTCTCCGCCCAATTTTCCAGCCTATCTATATCCTGCTGTATTGCCCGACAATGCTCTTCGCTATCCGCAAGTCCAGCCATCTTCGTGTCATCCGCAAACTTGCTGATTACACCAGTTACACCTTCTTCCAAATCATTTATATATATCACAAATAGCAGAGGTCCCAGTACAGAGCCCTGCGGAACACCACTGGTCACAGACCTCCAGCCGGAAAAAGACCTTTCGACCACTACCCTCTGTCTCCTATGGCCAAGCCAGTTCTCCACCCATCTAGCCACTTCTCCTTGTATCCCATGAGCCTTAACCTTCTTAACCAACCTGCCATGTGGGACTTGTCAAATGCCTTACTGAAATCCATATAGACGACATCCACGGCCCTTCCTTCATCAACCGTTTTTGTCACTTCCTCAAAAAACTCCACCAAATTTGTAAGGCACGACCTCCCTCTTACAAAACCATGCTGTCTGTCACTAATGAGATTGTTCCGTTCTAAATGCACATACATCCTGTCTCTAAGAATCCTCTCCAACAACTTCCCTACCACGGACGTCAAGCTCACCGGCCTATAATTTCCTGCTACCCTTCTTAAACAACGGGACCACATTCGCTATCCTCCAATCCTCAGGGACCTCACCCGTGTCCAAAGAAGCGACAAAGATTTCTGTCAGAGGCCCAGCAATTTCATCTCTCGTCTCCCTGAACAGTCGAGGATAGATGCCATCAGGCCCTGGGGCTTTGTCAGTTTTAATGTTCCCTAAAAAACCTAACACTTCCTCTCTTGTAATGGAGATTTTCTCTAACGGGTCAACACCTCCCTCCGAGACACTCCCGGTTAACACGCCCCTCTCCTTCGTGAATACTGATGCAAAGTATTCATTTAGGATCTCCCCTATTCCCTTGGGTTCTAAGCATAATTCCCCTCCTCTGTCCCTGAGAGGTCCGATTTTCTCCCTGACAACTCTTTTGTTCCTAACGTATGAATAGAATGCCTTAGGATTCTCCTTAATCCTGCCTGCCAAGAACATCTCGTGACCTCTTTTTGCCCTTCTAACTCCCCGTTTGAGTTCTTTCCTACTCTCTCTGTATTCCTCCAGAGCTCCATCTGTCTTCTGTTGCCTGGACTTAACGTACGCCTCCCTTTTCATTTTAATCAGATCCTCAATTTCCCTGGTTATCCACGGCTCTCGAATCCTACCTTTCCTATCTTTCCTTTTTACAGGCACATGCCTATCCTGCAGCCTTATCAATAGTTCCTTAAAAGACTCCCACATGCCAGACGCGGACTTACCCTCGAACATCCTCTCCCAATCAACATCCACCAATTCCTGCCTAATCCGGCTATAGTTAGCCTTCCCCCAATTTAGCACCCTGTCCGTAGGACAGCACTCATCCTTGTCCATTACTATCCTAAAGTTAACAGAGTTGTGGTCACTATTTGCCACATGTTCCCCTACCGAAACTTTGACGACCTGACCGGGCTCATTTCCCAGAACTAGGTCCAGTATAGCCCCCTCTCTAGTCGGGCTATCTACATACTGTTCCAAAGAACCTTCCAGTACGCATTTTACAAATTCCTCCCCGTCCGGACCCCCAGCTCTAAGCACTTTCCAGTCTGTGCCAGGGAAATTAAAGTCCCCCACTACAACAACCCTATTTTTTCTGCACCTATCCAGAATCTCCTGACATATCCTTTCCTCCACTTCCCGTGGGCTGTTGGGTGGTCTGTAGTACACCCCCAGCATAGTGACTGCACCCTTCCTGTTTCTGAGTTCCACCCACAGCGACTCAGTACATGACCCCTCTAAGTTGTCTACCCTCTGCACCGCGGTAATATGCTCCTTAACTAATATCGCTACTCCCCCACCTTTTTTAGCCCCTCCTCTGTCTCGCCTAAAATACTTATACCCCGGAATATTCAGCTGCCAGTCCTGTCCTTCTTTTAACCAAGTTTCCGTCACCGCAACCACATCCAAATTCCGCATAAGCATTAAGGCCCTAAGTTCGTCTGTTTTACCCGTTACGCTCCTCGCATTGAAGCAGATGCACTCCAGACCTCCAGGCCCACTCAGGTCATCCTCCTCTTCTTAGCTAGCCTTGCCCTGGCCCCCAGCTCGACCCCAGCCTCAGTATTTACTGACCTACTGTTTTGTTCCCCACCCCCCTGCCACACTAGTTTAAATCCTGCCGAAACACTCCAGCAAAACTCCCAGCCAGGATATTTGCTCCCTTCCAGTTAAGGTGTAACCCATCCTTTCTGTACAGTTGCCATCCTGACTTGAAGATTTCCCAGTCATCTATGAATTAAAAACCCTCCCTCTTGCACCAGTTCTTTAGCCACGCGTTCAACTGTAGAATCTCCCTGTTCCGAGCCTCACTTGCACTAGACACCGGGAGCAGTCCAGAGATTGCTACCCTGGAGGCCTTACTTTTTAGCCTAGCACCCAACTCCCTGAATTTCTCTCGTATGACCCCCCTGCTCTTCCTACCTACATCATTTTCACCAATGTGTATAATCACATCCGTTTGACTACCTTCCTTTTTAAATATGCTTCCTACCCTCTCGGAGACATCCAGTACCCCGGCACCAGGGAGGCAGACTACAATCCTGGATTCTCGTTCACTCCCACAGAACCGCCTGTGGTTGGCTCTCAACTGCCCTCCAAGGGCAACTAGGGATGGGCAATAAATGCTGGCCCAGCCAGCGATGCCCGTGTCCCACAAATGAATAAAAAACAGGGAATGGCCCATGTTCTTTTTACATCGATACAGGATGATGACCTATTAGGGACAGAGGCCTCAGAAACCTGCTCTTACACTTTCAAACTTAAGGATCCTGGGGCTAGAACTCTCCTCCTCCTCTTGGCTTTTTAATTTTTCTTTTATAGGATGTGGGTGTTGCTGGCTAGACCATCTCTTATTGCCCTCAAGAAAGTAGGTGGTGAGCCGCCATCTTGAACCGCTGCAGTCCCTGTGGTGTAGGTACACCCACAGTGCTGTTAGGGAGGGACTTCCAGGATTTTGACCCAGTGACAGTGAAGGAACAGCCGATATATTTCCAAGTCAGGATGGTGAGTGGCTTGAAGGGGAACTTGCAGGTGGCGGAGTTCCAAGATATGTGCTGCCTTTTTCCTTCTAGATGGTAGAAGTCATGGGTTTGGAAGGTGCTGTTCATAAGTTGATAAGATATAGGAGCAGAATTAGGCCATTTGGCCCATTGGGTCTGCTCCGCCATTCAATCATGGCTGATATGCTCCTCATCCTCATTTTCCTGCCTTCTCCCCATAACCTTTCAACCCATTCCCAATTAAAAAATCTGTCTAACTCCTCCTTAATTTTACTCACTGTTCCAGCATCCGCTGCACTTTGGGACAGCGAATTCCAGAGTTTCACAAGCCTTTGGGAGAAGTAGTTTCTCCTCAACTCTGTTTTAAATTTGCTGCCCCTTATCCTAAGACTATGACCTCTCGTCCTAGAATGCCCCACCGGCAGAAGCATCCGCTCCACGTCTACTTTATTCTGTTGAAGGAGCCTTAGGTGAGTTGCTGCAGAGCATCTTACAGATGGTACACACGGCTGCCACTCGGTGGAAGAGAGTGAGAGTGTTGAAGGTGGTAGATGTGATGCCAATCAAGTGGACCACTTTGTCCTGGATGGTGTCGAGTTTCTTGCGTGAAGTTGGAGCCGGACTCATCCGGGCAAGTGGGGAGTATTCCATTACACTCCTGACTTGTACCCTGTAGATGGTGGACAGATATTGGGGGAGTCAGAAGGTGAGTTACTCCCCGCAGAGTTCCCAGCATCTGACCTGCATTTGTAACCACAATATTTCTATTCCACCAGGACCTCAAAACAATGCATCCAAGAACTTGTGCGTTTTGAACCTCAGTCTGAGCCGTTCTGCAAAATGGTGCCTCATGCCAGCCAGAGTTCCCCACACCTCCAGTGGAAGTGGGCTCGAGGAGACACATGTTCTGCTCCACGGAAACAGAATCTCATCTGGACTTGAGCTGTCCGCTTAGCGGCTCTGGACCGGCTGAGATTGCGGTAATTAGCAATTAGGTCCAAGAATGGGCGTTAAATCTGGAGTTTCAAATAGACTATTCTTATTTGCAGAATATTCATTCCGTTCCTGTGGTCCAGACAAGTCCTGGAGAATTGTGAGTTGTAAACATGTGAAATTTATTTTCAAGTTTTGTGGCTGAGGCAGAAAGGATGTTAACCCAACTGGACAAAGGGACAAAGGAAATGGGATCAAGGAAATATAGAATTTGACATACATGATGGCACGGGTGGCACAGTGGTTAGCACTGCCGTCTCACTGCGCCAGGGGCCCGGGTTCGATTCCCGACTTCGGTCACTGTCTGTGTGGAGTCTGCATGTTCTCCCCGTGGGTTTCTTCTGGGTGCTCTGGTTTCCTCCCACAGTCTGAAAGACGTACAGTTAGGTGGAATGGCCATGCTAAATTAACCCTTAGTGTCAGGGGATTAGCAGGGTAAAGACATGGGGTTGCGAGGATAGGGCCTGGGATTGTTGTCAGTGTTGACTCGAATGGCCTCTTTCTGCACTGTAGGATTCGATGATGAGGAGGCCATTCAGTCCATCATGCCTGTTGCCTGCTCTTCATATCAGTGATCCAATGAGAAGACGGTGGGTAAATGTGAAAAGTGCAACCGAAAGGCACCAAATGCATTGATATAGCGCCTTTCCCAATCCCAGATGTCCCAAAATGCTTTACAGTCAATACTTCTGAAGTGTATTCCCAGTATTCCGGCCAATAGTTACTTCTCAATCAACATCACTGAATCAGATTGCCTGGTTATTGTCACTTTACTGCTCCCAGCTGCGTACCTACACCACAATTTGCACAGAGCAGAGTCCCAAGGGAGGGACATACCCCACACCGAGTTTAAACAGACTTGCTCCAGATCTGGGGGATAAACTTGCCTGGTGTGTCCAAGTCGTGGTGGACATAAACATGCTTGAAGTCAACAGAGTTCTTGTGCTTCTGAGTCCCGAAGAACACGACAGCCAGGAGGTCACGGTTGCTGCTAATAATCTTACTGGTGTAAACCCTGTGGACACACTGCAAGTAATCAGTCAGCAGCACTATCAACTGACCTTTGCGGAAGGATGTATTGGCCTTGGAGGGAGTACAGAGAAGGTTGACCAGGTTGATACCGGAGATGAAGGGGTGAGTTTATGAGGAGAGATTGGGTAGATTGGGCCTGTACTCGTTGGAGTTTAGAAGGCTGAGGGGAGATCTTATAGAGACATATAAGATAATGAAGGGGCTCGACAGGGTAGAGGCAGAGAGATTCTTTCCACTTAGAAAGGAAACAAGAACACAGCCTCAAAATAAGGGGGAGTCAGTTTAGGACAGAGTTGAGGAGGAACTTCTTCTCTCAGAGGGTAGGGAATCTCTGCCCATTGAAGCAGTGGAGGCTACCTTGTTAAATATGTTTAAAGTCACAGGTAGATAGATTTCTGATCAATAAGGGAATTAAGGGTTATGGGGAGCGGGCGGGTAAGTGGAACTAAACCATGATCAGATCGGCCATGATCTTATTGAATGGCGGGGCAGGCTCGAGGGGCTAGATGGCCTACTCCTGCTCCTATTTCTTATGTTCTTAAAACACTCAGCACACGCAGACACGGGGAGAACTCCACACAGACAGTGACCCAAGCCGGGAATCGAACCTGGGTCCCTGGCGCTGTGAAGCAGCAGTGCTAACCACTGTGCCACCGTGCCAACCACTGTGCCACCGTGCCAACCACTGTGCCACCGTGCCGTCCCTTTTGTACGGTAGATTTTCTTCGCAGTATTTTTGAAAAACATCAGGACAAATTTCAAAAACCTTTTTTGAGGTAAAAATGTGCCTTGAATGTTTTCAAGAAGAGGGACTGTGTGTGTGTGTCTCTCAGAGATGTGAGGGAGAGACAGACATCTGGTTTTATAGGACCATTAGAGTATCAGGCATAGGAACAGAAGGAGGCCATTCAGCCCATCGAGTCTGTTCCACCATTCAATGAGATCATGACTGATGTGATAATCCTCAACTCCACTTTCCCGCCTTATCCCCAAGACCCTCGATTCCCTGACTGATTAAAAATCTGTCTACCTCAGCCCTGATGTGGAGATGCCGGCGTTGGACTGGGGTAAGCACAGTAAGAAGTCTCACAACACCAGGTTAAAGTCCAACAGGTTTATTTGGTAGCAAATACCATCAGCTTTCGGAGCCGAAAGCTTATGGTATTTGCTACCAAATAAACCTGTTGGACTTTAACCTGGTGTTGTGAGACTTCTTACTGTGCCTACCTCAGCCCTGAACATACTTAACGACTGTCACCTACAGCACTGTCACTGGTCTCCTCTTACCTGAATAGTCATGTCGAATGCTGAAGTGGCCTCACCATTCATTTCAAACATGGCCTCCGAGGCATCGATGAGGAAGACTAAGCTGTCCCTGCCTGCGTATCGAACGTCCTCTGAAACATAAATTAACACGTCACAACCTTAACTGATGGAAAAGAGCGGCCGGTGACAAAACCGAGTAATCACAGCTTGTGATCATTCTCCAACCACTACACGCTTCTTTGTATTAGGAGGAATTTATGGTGTTTGTAACATCTGGACATCTCTGTGAGTGGATGTAATACATTCTCTTTTGTAAAAAAAATCGATAGCTGTGGCTCAACGACCTTCTAAACGACCTGCTAGAACCGCAGTGACATCACTCAGAGAAGGCCCCGGAAAGACTGCAGGGGTGGAGGGTGGGGGGGTGTCACTCTGGTTTGATTTGATTTATTGTCACATGGATTAGTATACAGTGAAAAGTATTGTTTCTTGCGCACATACCATTTATAGAGAAGGAAATGAGAGAGAGCAGAATGTAGTGTTACAATCATAGCTAGGGTGTAGAGAAAGATCAACTTAATGCGAGGTAGGTCCATTCAAAAGTCTGATGGTAGCAGGGGTGCACGGTGGCACAGTGGTTAGCACTACTGCCTCACAGCGCCAGGGACCCGGGTTCAATTCCAGCCTCCGGTCACTGTCTGTGTGGAGTTTGCCCGTTCTCCCCGTGGGTTTCCTCCGGGTGCTCCGGTTTCCTCCCACACTCCAATGATGTGCAGGTTAGGTTGATTGGCTATGCTAAATTGTCCCTTAGTGTCAGGGGGATTAGCAAGGTAAATATGTGGGGTTATGGGGATAGGGCCTGGGTGGGATAGTTGGCGGTGCAGACTCGATGGGCCAAATGGCCTCCTCCTGCACTGTAGGATTCTATGATTCTAAGAAACTGTTTTTGAGTCGGTTGGTACATGATCTCAGACTTTTGCATCTTTTTCCCGACGGAAGAACAAAGAACAAAGAACAAAGAACAGTACAGCACAGGAAACAGGCCCTTCGGCCCTCCAAGCCTGTGCCGCTCCTTGGTCCAACTAGACCAATCGTTTGTATCCCTCCATTCCCAGGCTGCTCATGTGACTATCCAGGTAAGTCATAAACGATGTCAGCGTGCCTGCCTCCACCACCCTACTTGGCAGCGCATTCCAGGCCCCCACCACCCTCTGTGTAAAAAACGTCCCTCTGATGTCTGAGTTATACCTCGCCCCTCTCAGCTTGAGCCCGTGACCCCTCGTGATCGTCACCTCCGACCTGGGAAAAAGCTTCCCACTGTTCACCCTATCTATACCCTTCATAATCTTGTATACCTCTATTAGATCTCCCCTCATTCTCCGTCTTTCCAAGGAGAACAACCCCAGTCTACCCAATCTCTCCTCATAGCTAAGACCCTCCATACCAGGCAACATCCTGGTAGGTGGAAGAGAGAATGTCCAGGGTGCGTGGGGTCCTTGATTATGCTGGCTGCTTTGCCAAGGCAGCAGGAAGTGTAGACAGAGTCAATGGCTGGGAGGCTGGTTTGTGTGATGGATTGGGCTACCTTCACGACCTTTTGTAGTTCCTTGCAGTCTTGGGCAGAGCAGGAGCCATACCAAGCTGTGATACAACCAGAAAGAATGCTTTCTATCTTGCATCTGTAAAAGTTGGTGAGAGTCGTGGCGGACATACGACTCTCACCAACTTCTGCAGATGCATCATCGAAAGCATTCTTCCAGTTGTATTTGCTTAGTCTCCTCAGAAAATAGAGGCGTTGGTGGGTTTCTTAATGATAGCGTTTTACTCATCTAATAAAATCAAATAACTGGGGATGCTGGAAATCTGAAATAAAAATGGAAAATGCTGGAAAAATTCAGCAGGTCTGGCAGTGTCTGTGGAGAGAGAAAGGATTCAGATCTTTCTGAAGTTGTGGCTGAGTCACATGGGAGGAATACCTTCACTGTGCCACCTGTCATGAAGCTGGAAATGTGTTTGCAAAAATTGAATTAAGAAAGACTTGGAAGGACTGTGAACTGTCAGGGAGATAGTGTTAAACGTGAAGAGGACAAAGACGGGGCTGATGGAATGGACAAGTATCAGATTAAATGTAATGCTGAGAAACGCGAAATGATTCGGCACGGTAGCACAGTGGTTAGCACTGCTGCTTCACAGCTCCAGGGACCTGGGTTCGATTCCCGGCTTGGGTCACTGTCTGTGTGGAGTTTGCACATTCTCCTCGTGTCTGCGTGGGTTTCCTCCGGGTGCTCCGGTTTCCTCCCACAGTCCAAAGATGTGCGGGTTAGATTGATTGGCCATGCTAAAAATTGCCCTTAGTGTCCTGAGATGCGTAGGTTAGAGGGATTAGTGGGTAAATATGTAGGGATATGGGGGTAGGGCCTGGGTGGGATTGTGGTCGGTGCCGACTCGATGGGCCGAATAGCCTCTTTCTGATTCATTTTGGTCGGAAGAATGCATAGGACACAATATAAAATAAAACAAACAATTCTAAAGTGGGTGCTAGAGCAGAGAGACCTGGGTGTATATGTGCATAAATCACTGAAGGTGGCAGGACAAGTTGAGAAAGTGGATAAAAAGGCACATGGGATCTTGGTCTTTATAAATAACAGCACAGAGTACAACAGCAAGGGAGTGAAAATGAATTTTTACAAAACACTGGTCCAGCATCAACTGGAGTATTGCGTCCAATTCTGGAGATTGCAATTTAGGAAAGATATGACGGTTTCAGAAAAGGTCCAGGTGGTTCCAGGGATGAGGGACTTCAGTTATGTGGATAGATTGGAGAAGTTGGAACTGTTTTCCTTGGAAAAGTTCAAAATCACGAGGAATCTGGACAGAGTCAAGAGGGAGAAACTGTTCCCATTGGTGGAAGGATCAAGAACCAGAGGACCAATGCACCTAACCAGCACATCTTTCCGGAGGAAACTGGAGCACCTGGAGGAAACCCACACAGACACGGGGAGAATGTGCAGACTCCGCATAGTCACCCAAGCCGAGAGTCAAACACGGATCCCTGGCGCTGTGAGGCAGTAGTGCTAACTACTGTGCCACCCTATATAACATCTGGGGGAAGCACTGGTGAGTACTGTTCTGTCACTCATTGAGGCTATGGTTTCAGGTCAGGGTTAGAATTATCAAAACGTGCGCAGTGTGTTGTACTTAAACATAATAAACAGGAACAGGAATGCTCCACCATTCAATAAGATCACGGCTGATTTGATTGTGGCCTTTACTCCACTTCCCTGCCTGTTTCCCTCTCCTATCAAAAACCCGTCTCATCAGCCTCGAATGTTCTTATTATCGAGAGGTGTACAGCATGTTAGAATCGTAGAATCCTACAGTGCAGAAGGAGGCCATTTGGCCCATCAGGTCAAGGGTAGGGTTCTGAAGACTGTGGAGGAACAGAGAGATCTTGGGGTCCATATCCACAGATCTCTGAAGGTTGCCTCTCAAGTGGATAGAGCTGTGAAGAAGGCCTACAGTGTGTTAGCTTTTATTAACAGGGGTTTGAGAGCTGTGGGGTTATGCTGCAACTGTACAGGACCTTGGTGAGACCACATTTGGAATATTGTGTGCAGTTCTGGTCGCCTCACTATAAGAAGGATGTGGAAGCGCTGGAAAGTGTGCAAAGGAGATTTACCAGGAAGCTGCCTGGTTTGGAGGGTAGGTCTTATGAGGAAAGGTTGAGGGAGCTAGGGCTGTTCTCTCTGGAGCGGAGGAGGTTGAGGGGAGACTTAAGAGAGGTTTATAAAATGATGAAGGGGATAGATAGAGTGAACGTTCAAAGACTATTTCCTCGGGTGGATGGAGCTATTACAAGGGGGCATAACTATAGGGTTCATGGTGGGAGATATAGGAAGGATGTCCGAGGTAGGTTCTTTACTCAGAGAGTGGTTGGGGTGTGGAATGGCCTGCAGTGATAGTGGAGTCAGACACTTTAGGAACATTTAAGCGGTTATTGGATAGACATATGGAGCACACCAGGATGATAGGGAGTGGGATAGCTTGATCTTGGTTTCAGATAAAGCTCGGCACAACATCGTGGGCCGAAGGGCCTGTTCTGTGCTGTACTGTTCTATGTTCTATCAAGTCTGCTCTGACCACAATCCCACCAGGCCCTATCCCCATGCATTTACCCTAGCTAGCCCCCCTGACACTGAGGTGTAATTTAGCATGGACAATACATCTAACTCGCACATCTTTGGACTGTGGGAGGAAACCAGAGGACCCAGAGGAAACCCACACAGACACGGGGGGAATGTGCAAACTCTACACAGACAGTGACCAAAGCCGGGAATTGAACCCGGGTCCCTGGCGCTGTGAGGCAGCAGTGCTAACCACTGTGCCACCGTGCCGTTGTAAACCTAGGGTTCACATTTGACCTACCTTCATTTTCCTCTGCCTCCTCTGGATCCTCCTCATCTTCATTCCGAAAGTGTGACTGCCAATCCGCCATATCGGCTGTGGAGGAAGTGCCAACTCCCCTGTCAGGTAGAAGTACAAGGGACAACATCAACCAAAGGAGACATTCCTGGATCATGGGATTAGCCCAGAGAAGTGACAGAGACAAGGTGGCAGAATAATTCAGTCACTTTGGACTCAAACAGATTTAAAAACAAAACAGTGCCTTGATTGGTTTCACTTCTTCAAGGGCATACAGCTCTCTCAATCGGAGCTAGTGTAGACCATTCGGCCCCTCAAGCCTGTCCTGCCATTCAATAAGATCTTGACTAATCATCTACCTCAACTCCACCTCCCTGCATTATCCCCATCTCCTTTGGCACCCAAAGTTCTATTGATTTCTGCCTGGACTATGCTCATCGAGTGAGCATCCACAGTCCACAGTGGGGTGGAGCGTTCCAAAGGGAGACATATGGCTCCCAGCCTCATCCAGTGCTGGCCTCACTGTGGCTGATTAATTTTCTCCAGGCAAAGGGTATTAACAGATTCAAGGTAGGTGACCCAGATCAGTCATGAATTAGCTGAATGATGGAACAGACTCGAGGGACCGAATGGCCTGCTCCTCGGTGGAAAGTGAGACTTGGTGTTGGGAAATGTGCCCAATATAAGTCTCTTTTAAATTACAGATCTGGATTTTAAATGTTTGGAATGATATACAACAGAGAAGAGCAATGGGAGAAGAAATATAAGTTAGTATTAAAGCAGCAGTTATTGAAATGTGTTCCCCTGGAGGGAGCTGTCCCTTTAAGAGGAGAATATGGCGCTTTAAGAGTGCAGTAAGAAGTCTCACAACACCAGGTTAAAGTCCAACAGGTTTATTTGGTCGAAAAAGCCACTAGCTTTCGGAGCGCTGCTCCTTCATCAGGTGAGTGGGAGTTCTGTTCACAAACAGGGTATATAAAGACACAAACTCAATTTACAAAATAATGGTTGGAATGCGAGTCTTTACAGGTAATCAAGTCTCAAAGATACAGACAATGTGAGTGGAGAGAGGGTTAAGCACAGGTTAAAGAGATGTGTATTGTCTCCAAACAGGACAGTTAGTGAGATTTTGCAAGCCCAGGCAAGTCGTGGATTACAGATAGTGTGACATGAACCCAAGATCCTGGTTGAGGCCGTCCTCATGTGTGCGGAACTTGGCTATCAGTCTCTGCTCAGAGACTGCGCTGTCGCATGTCGTGAAGGCTGCCTTGGAGAACGCTTACCCGGAAATCAGAGGCCGAATGCCCGTGACTGCTGAAGTGTTCCCCAACAGGAAGAGAACACTCTTGCCTGGTGATTGTTGAGCGGTGTTCATTCATCCGTTGTCGTAGCGTCTGCATGGTCTCCCCAGTGTACCATGCCTCGGGACATCCTTTCCTGCAGTGTATCAGGAAGACAACATTGGCCGAGTTGCAAGAGTATGTACCGTGTACCTGGTGGATGGCGCTCTCACGTGAGATGATGGCATCCATGTCGATGATCCGGCACGTCTTGCAGAGGTTGCTGTGGCAGGGTTGTGTGGTGTCGTGGTCACTGTTCTCCTGAAGGCTGGGTAGTTTGCTGCGGACAATGGTCTGTTTGTGGTTGTGCGGTTGTTTGAAGGCAAGAAGTAGGGGTGTGGGGATGGCCTTGGTGAGATGTTTGTCTTCATCAATGACATGTTGAAGGCTCTGGAGAAGATGTCATAGCTTCTCCGCTCCGGGGAAGTACTGGACGATGAAGGGTACTTTGTCTGCCGTGTCCCGTGTTTGTCTTCTGAGGAGGTTGGTGCGATTTTTCACTGTGGCGCGTTGGAACTATCGATCGATGAGTCGAGCGCCATATCCTGTTCTTATGAGGGCATCTTTCAGCGTCTGGAGGTGTCTGTTGCGATCCTCCTCATCTGAGCAGATCCTGTGTATACGGAGGGCTTGTCCATAGGGGATGGCTTCGTTAACGTGTTTAGGGTGGAAGCTGGAGAAGTGGAGCATCGTGAGGTTATAGAACATAGAAAGCCACAGCACAAACAGGCCCTTCGGCCCACAAGTTGCGCCGATCACATCCCCACCTCTAGGCCTATCTATAGCCCTCAATCCCATTAAATCCCATGTACTCATCCAGAAGTCTCTTAAAAGACCCCAACGAGTTTGCCTCCACCACCACCGACGTCAGCCGATTCCACTCACCCACCACCCTCTGAGTGAAAAACTTACCCCTGACATCTCCTCTGTATCTACCCCCCAGCACCTTAAACCTGTGTCCTCTCGTAGCAACCATTTCAGCCCTTGGAAATAGCCTCTGAGAGTCTACCCTATCCAGACCTCTCAACATCTTGTAAACCTCTATCAGGTCACCTCTCATCCTTCGTCTCTCCAGGGAGAAGAGACCAAGCTCCCTCAACCTATCCTCATAAGGCATGCCCCCCAATCCAGGCAACATCCTTGTAAATCTCCTCTGCACCCTTTCAATGGCTTCAACATCTTTCCTGTAATGAGGTGACCAGAACTGCGCGCAGTACTCCAAGTGGGGTCTAACCAGGGTCCTATAAAGCTGCAGCATTATCTCCCGACTCCTAAACTCAATCCCTCGATTAATGAAGGCCAGTACGCCGTACGCCTTCTTGACCGCATCTTCCACCTGCGAGGCCGATTTAAGAGTCCTATGGACCCGGACCCCAAGGTCCTTCTGATCCTCTACACTGCTAAGAATGGTACCCTTCATATTATACTGCTGCTTCATCCCATTGGATCTGCCAAAATGGATCACCACACACTTATCCGGGTTGAAGTCCATCTGCCACTTCTCCGCCCAGTCTTGCATTCTATCTATGTCTCGCTGCAACTTCTGACATCCCTCCAAACTATCCACAACACCACCTACCTTGGTGTCGTCAGCAAACTTACCAACCCATCCCTCCACTTCCTCATCCAGGTCATTTATGAAAATGACAAACAGCAAGGGTCCCAGAACAGATCCCTGGGGCACTCCACTGGTCACTGACCTCCATGCAGAGAAAGACCCCTCCACAGCCACTCTCTGCCTTCTGCAGGCAAGCCAGTTCTGGATCCACAAGGCAACAGCCCCTTGGATCCCATGCCCTCTCACTTTCTCAAGAAGTCTTGCATGGGGGACCTTATCGAACGCCTTGCTGAAGTCCATATAGACCACATCCACCGCTCTTCCTTCGTCAATGTGTTTGGTCACATTTTCAAAGAACTCAACCAGGCTCGTAAGGCACGACCTGCCCTTGACAAAGCCGTGCTGACTACTTTTGATCATACTAAACTTCTCTAGATGATCATAAATCCTGTCTCTCAGGATCCTCTCCATCAACTTACCAACCACTGAGGTTAGACTCACCGGTCGGTAATTTCCCGGGCTGTCCCTGTTCCCTTTCTTGAATATAGGGACCACATCTGCAATCCTCCAATCCTCCGGAACCTCTCCCGTCTCCATCGACGATGCAAAGATCATCGCCAAAGGCTCCGCAATCTCCTCCCTCGTCTCCCACAGTAACCTGGGGTACATCCCATCCGGTCCCGGCGACTTACCAACCTTGATGCCATTCAATAGTTCCAACACATCCTCTTTCTTTATGTCCACATGCTCGATCCTTTCTGTCCACCGCAAACCAGCAGTACAACCACCCAGATCCCTTTCCACCGTGAATACCGAGGTAAAGTATTCATTAAGCAGCTCCGCCATTTCTAACGGTTCCACACAAACTTTTCCCCCTTCACCTTTTAAGGGTCCTATGCCTTCACATCTCATCCTTTTACTCTTGACATATTTGTAGAAAGCCTTGGGATTCTCCTTAATCTTACCCGCCAAGGCCTTCTCATGACCCCTTCTCGCTCTCCTAATTTCCTTCTTAAGCTCCTTCCTACATCCCGTATACTCCTCTAAATCCTTAACACCTCCTAGCTCTCTGAACCTTCTGTACGCCTCTCTTTTCTTATTCACCAGGTTCATCACAACCTTCGTGCACCACGGTTCCCGTACCCTACCAACACCCCCCTGTCTCATCGGAACGTTGTCATGCAGAGCTCCAGACAAACATTCCTTGAAAATCCTCCACTTTCCTTCGGTACTTTTCCCCAAGAATGCCTCCTTCCAATTTACCCGTCTAATTTCCTCCCTGATGACACTGTATTTCCCTTTACTCCAGAGAAACACTTTCCTAGCCTGCCTGATCCTATCTCTTTCCAATGCTATCGTGAAGGAGATAGAATTATGATCGCTATCCCCAAGATGCTCACCCACCGAGAGATCCTCCACCTGTCCAGGTTCATTAGCCAGCACCAGATCAAGTACAGCCTCTCCTCTAGTAGGCTTATCCACATACTGTGTCAGGAAACTCTCCTGAACACACCTAACAAACTCCTCTCCATCCAAACCCCTAGCCCTAGGGATATTCCAATCTATGTTTGGGAAATTAAAATCTCCCATCACGACAACTCTGTTATTCCTACATCTCTCCAGGATCTGTTTCCCCATCTGCTCCTCAACATCTCTGTTACTATTGGGCGGCCTATAGAAAACACCCAGCAACGTTACCGACCCCTTCCTGTTCCTAACCTCCACCCACAGAGACTCCGTAGTCAATCCCTCCACGGCGTCCACCTTCTCTACAGCCGTGACACTATCCCTGATCAACAGTGCCACTCCCCCCCCCTCTCTTGCCTCCCTCCCTGTCCTTCCTGAAACATCTAAAACCCGGCACCTGAAGCACCCAGTCCTGTCCCTGAGACATCCAAGTCTCCGTAATGGCCACCACATCACAATTCGAAGCAGCAATCCACGCGCTAAGCTCATCCACTTTATTCACTACACTCCTGGCATTAAAATAGACACATCTCAGACCTTCAGCCTGAGCACTTCCCTTCTCCATCACTCGTCTAACCTCCCTCTTACCCTGTTTACATTCCTTATCTATTTGCGAGCTAACCTCCTCGCTCTCAGTATCTGTGGCCTTGCGGTACAGTGAAGTGCTGAGGTGACCGTCCTTGATGGAGATGCGTATGTCCAAGAATGCAACCGATTCTGGAGAGTAGTCTATGGTGAGTTTGATGGTGGGATGGAACTTGTTGATGTCATCATATAGTTGTTTCAGTGATTGTTCACCATGAGTCTAAAGGAAGAAAATGTCATCGATGTATCTAGTGTATAGCATCAGTTGAAGGTCCTGTGCGGTGAAGAGGTCCACTTCACCAGGCAAGAGTGTTCTCTTCCTGTTGGGGAACACTTCAGCGGTCACGGGCATTCAGCCTCTGATCTTCGGGTAAGCGCTCCAAGATGGCCTTCACGACCACGCAGAGTCGCTGAGCAGAGAGTGATAGCCACGTTCCACACACATGAGGACGACCTCAACCGGGATCCTGGGTTCATGTCACACTACCTGTAACCCCCATGACTTGCAAAATCTCACTAACTGTCCTGTCTGGAGACAATACACATCTCTTTAACCTGTGCTTAACGCTCTCTCCACTCACAATGTCTGTACCTTTAAGATTACCTGTAAAGACTCACATTCCAACCATTATTCTGTAAATTGAGTTTGAGTCTTTATATGCCCTGTTTGTGAGGAGATCTCCCACTCACCTGACGAAGGAGCAGCGCTCCGAAAGCTAGTGGCGTTTGCTACCAAATAAACCTGTTGGACTTTAACCTGGTGTTGTTAGACTCCTTACTGTGTTTACCCCAGTCCAACGCCGGCATCTCCACATCATCAATAACCAGGGCATAGATTTAAGTTAAGGGGCAGGTTGTTTAAAAGAGATGTGAGGAAAAGCTTTTTCACCCAGAGGCTGGTGGGAATTTAGAGCTGACTGCCTGAAAGGGTGGTAAAGGCAGGAACCCTCAGAAGAAGCATTTAGATGAGCACACGAAACACCATAGAATGCAAGGCTACAAATCAAGTGCTGGAAAATAGGATTAGAATAGATAAGTGTTTGATGGCCAGCGTGGAAACAATGAGCCAAAGGGCCTCTTTCTGTGCTGTAAAACTCTATGTCTCTATGACTGTATGTATGTAAAGTGATCACTGAGTGTGTGGGTGAGGGCACTCAAGGTGGTGCAGGGTGGTGAGAGGGGTGAGGGTGAGGGGGGGCTGCTTTACAATGGTCTTCAGAACTGGGCTAATGTCTCTGTGAATGCCACCTTAGCATCCACTACCTCCATTTCTGTCTCAGGCAGATGGATATCCCGCGGAGGGGCACTACAGGGATGGAGAGAAAATACTCAACTCCCAATTCTCGCCTGCACGATGAATTTCCGGCCCAATGTTCCAGATCAGGAGCCTTCCTTAAATTCATTTAAAACAGGGAAGCTGGATAAACCACCTGAGAGAGAAAGGGTACGTTGAGAAGCGGAGAGGAAGCAGAGTGGGCAGTAACTTGTGTGGAACTTACAAACTAGCACAACCTCGTTTGGCTGAATGGCTGTAGACTTCATGTTACAGTTCACTCAGAGAGTCCGAGTTGCCTTGGTAACCTGCACTTTTCCATGCGTGTTGTAGTCTGGAGCTATGGTCAGTGACGGTCGAGGCTCCAACATTCTTTCCATCACATGTCTGACCAGGAATCTCTCCCACTCTCACCGCCTGACATTGGCGTGCGTTTGGAAGGATTTTACAGGCTGATTTTCAACCTGTTTGGCCGTGTTATGAACTCACCTTCCTTGGACATCAAGTCCTGGGGTGGGACTCGAACCTGGAGCTTCTGGATCAGAGGCAGGGACACCAACCCACTGTGCCACAGGATCTCGTACATTTGATGTAATTCTATATAATAGAACAAGAAGTTGTTGATGATGAACTGTTTTTAAGCATGTACAGAACCAGGGAGGAAGGTGGAAGGAACAAATAGAAGTTGTATTGGAAAGAAGAGATTTTTTGGATATTCCTTAATGGCAGAAATCCGGAGAGTGAGCAGGGACAGAGACACTTGTGGATTCATGTGCATCTTTCAAGGTGGCTGGACATATTGAGAGCGGTTCGCAAAGCATCTTGGGCTTCATTATTAGAGGCACTGAGGACAAAAGTAGGGAAGTTATGCTGAACCTGTATAAAGCTTGGGTTAAGCACCAATTAGAAGACTGCACTGAGTTCTGGTCGCTTTAGGAAGGGTGTGAGGGTCCTTGTGACAGTGAAGAGGGAGATTTATCAGAATGGTGCCAGGGATGGGGAGGATTTTAGCTACAGGGTTAGGTTGGAGAAGTTGGGGTTGTTCTCCTTGGAGTGAAGTAGATTGAGAGGAGATTTGCCAAGGGTGTACAAGGTTTAGATCAGGTGGACAAAGAAAAGCTATTGCCGTTAGCTGAGGGTACAAGGACTGAAGGAGACAGAGATGAGGTTTCGGGCAAGGTGTGCAGGGGGGAAAATGAGGAAGGGGGTGAAATCAGATATAATGAAAGATTTCGAAAGGAAATTGGATGGGCACTTGGGGGAAGATAAACTTGTGGGGAGACGGGGATAGAGCGGGGGAGTGGGACTGACTGGATTGTTCGACAGAGAGCTGGCACTAACTCAATGGTCCCTTTCTGTGTCGTGACGATTCTGACTCGCTCAGTTACACACATCTACCCTCAGGAACCTCTGGCTTAGGGAGCAGTAAATAAAATCAGCCAGCAGTCTCTAACAGCGAGAGTGTGTGTTGGGTATGCACAGGGCCAGACTGCGATACCTCTCACAGTCAAATTGCCTGTCAATACATGCTGGGCCCAATTCTACCACCGCGTTGCGCCCGTTTTCGCCCGTTGCGAAAACTTGGTAAAGTCAGGCGTGAGGCGAGTAGCGCAAAACACGCCTGCCTTTGTGCTGGTTCCCCCTTTACCAAGGCCCGAAAATGGCCACGATTAGGACCGCCAGGGGAGGCATTATCCGGCCCGGGAGGGGTGTGGTGGGGAGGGGCATTCTATCAGGTTTTCTTTACTGCGCATGCGCAGTTGGAAACACTGATCGGAGTTGCAGGGTTTCAGGCGCATTAAGCCCCACCCACAGACTTCTACAGCGCAATTCGGAATCGCTGATATTTTTGCAGGCAGAGTGTGTATGGAGGCGCCTGAGAATGGGTCTAAAAGTCGGATCTGAAACACTCCCAGTTTCAAGTCCCCCCCGTCCAGCACTGAGAATCAAAATGGTAAAATAGGGCCCGCTGTCTGACCTCACTCATAAAAACCACACTTTCAGCAAGGAACCAATTGTTGCCAACACTTGTGACCGGAGCACAGGTCAGCACCTCTGAGAGGAGAGAAAGAGCATCGGTCTGTTGTCCTAAAATCTGTTTAATGTTTATTTATTAGTGTCACAAGCGTGCTTACATTAACACTGCAATGAAGTTACTGTGAAAATCCCCTAGTCGCCACACTCTGGCAACTGTTCGGGTACACTGAGGGAGAATTTAGCACGGCCAATGCACCGAAGCAGCACGTCTTTCAGATGTTGGAGAAAACCAGAGCACCCGGAGGAAACCCACGCAGACACGGGGAGAACATGCAGACTCCACACAGTCACCCAAGCCGAGAATCGAACTCGGGTCCCTGGCACTGTGAGGCAGCAGTGCTAACCACTGTGCTGCCGTGCCGCCTGATTGAATATCTCAGTGGGGAAGAATGGTGGGTCATCAATATCTTTAGAACATCCTCACCTCGCTTCTCCCTGACCCAAGACAGGGTTGGGATAACACTGTAAGGTGTCTCTTTACACAGCACCTTTCATAACATCAGGACACCCACCATCAGCAACGTACCTTTGAAGTGTAGCCACTATTATAATGTAGGGAAGACAGTCACTCATTTGGGCATGGCAAGATCCCACAAAACAGCCAGCAGATGACCAGGTTTTAGCGATGTTGGTTCAGGGCTTGGCTAGAAGTCCCCCGGATGACTCTTCCAAAGGGAATGCCACCTGAGAGGGCAGATACATGGCCTCCCTTTACTGTCTCGTCCAAGATGCAGCAGCTCCAATCTCGCCTTTTGCACCCAAGCCTCTGGAGTGGGACTGAAACCACAGCCGACCGAAATGGAGTTAAGAGTGTGAGCCCCCTGAAGCACCCCCAAATCGAGTGAGTGAGATTGCCCCTCCATTCCCCCCAGTCAGTACTCTGGGTATTTGAAACGGGGAAAGTTTCCCATTTCCCCAGCACCAATAATTGCAAGCTTACTGAGTGTTAATCACCACAGTTAGCAACTGCACTCAAAACTATCTGGAGCAGAATGAACAAATGGAAACAGGATTTAACGCAACAAAATGCACATTCTTAATTACACTGCAAAGGATTCCAGGAAATGGTACATGTGTTTATTGAGAATGAAAGACAAGCTGCACTGAAGCTGCCATTCAAATAAGATTAACACACTCCCAACCTCACCGTACCGTGGGTGGCATGGTGGCACAGTGGTTAGCACTGCTGCCTCATAGTTCCAGAGACCCGGGTTCAATTCTGGCCTTGGGTCACTGTCTGTGTGGAGTTTGCACGTTCTCCCCATGTCGGCATGGGTTTCCTCCGGATGCTCCGGTTTCCTCCCACACTCCAAAGATGTGCAAGTAAGGTGGATTAAGCATGCTAAATTGACCCTTAGTGTCAGGGGGATTAGCTCGGGTAAATACATGGGGTTACGGGGATAGGGCCTGGGTGGGATTGTTGTCAGTGAAGACTCGATGGGTTGAATGGCCGCCTTCTGCACTGTAGGGATTCTATGATTCAAAGTGGGTTAGAGAGAGATTATATCAGAAATGGAGAGTTAAGTGAGCAAATATGTTAACAGTTAAAAGGTCCTCTTTCTTTCTTCAGTTCCGCTGAAGCATTTTACTGTCAGGATTGTATCTCCCCCCAGCTCCTGGCCTTGCAATTCCATCCTCAAACTAGCCTTGTCCGCCTCTGCCATCTCCTGGTATTCAGTTGCATTGCCGCCCGCAGTCTCACTCTCGGCTCAACATAACTCCTGATTACTGAGGACCTCAGGCCGTCCCTACCAACCTCACAGCCAGGGAAGGCATGGTCACTGTTCTGAAACAGGGAGGAACGTGTCATGTGCACAGCAAGCTCCCATAAATGGCAATGAGATAAACGAACCAACAATCTGTGACGCTGGTGGCGGGATAAGCGATGATCCATACCATCACTAATAGGATCTTTAAAATTATGAAAAGTTTTTGATAGTGGGAGAATGTTTCCTCTTGTTTATTTATTTAAGGAAGGATGTAAATGCATTGGAAACAGTTCGGAGAATGTTTACTGGACTAATACCAGGAATGGGTGGGTGGTGTTTTGAGCAAGGTTTGGAGAGGTGAACCTTGTATCCGCTGGAGTTTCGAAGAATAAGAGGCGACTTGATTGAAACAGATAAGATCCTGAGGGGGTGTTGACAGGGTGGATGTGGAGAGGATATTTCCTCTTGTGGGAGAACGTAGAACTAGAGACTCACTGTTAAAAAGTAATTGGTCACCCGTTTAAAATGGAGAAAAGGTGAAACATTTTCTCTCTGGGGGTTCAGTGTCTTTGGAAGTCTCTCTTGAAATGGTGGTGGAAGCAGAGTTTTTGAATTAATGCTATTTTAAACCCCTAAGCTAATCCCAATTGCCCACGTTTATTAATGACAAATAACAGTGGACCCAACACCGATCCCTGAGGCACACCGCTGGTCACAGGTCTCCAGTTTGAAAAACAACCCTCTACAACCACCCTCTCGCTTCTGTCATCAAGCCAATTTTGTATCCATTGAGCTACCTCACCCTGGATCCCGTGAGATTTAACCTTATGCAACAACCTACCGTGCGATACCTTGTCAAAGGCCTTGCTAAAGTACATGTAGACAACATCAACTGCACTGCCCTCATCTACCTTCTTGGTTACCCCTTCAAAAACACTCAATCAAATCTGTGAGACATGATTTTCCACTCACAAAGCCATGCTGACTGTCCCTAATCAGTCCTTGCCTCTCTTAAATAATTTAGCAGTAAAATTGGACCCTTCGTTTGACTGAATCTCCCTGGGAAATCCATAACGGGTAAAGAAAGCAAGCAAATCCCCCACAACCTTTTTTGCCTTGACATTCCATAATGGAATTGCGTCTGGAAACCTGGTAGACACATTCATTACGGTTAAAAAAATACTGGTTCCCACTTCTGGTTTTAGAGAGGGGACCTAAACAATCAATGATAACCCGTGTAAAAGGTTCTTCAAATGCGAGAAGTGGCATCAAAGGTGCTGGTTTTATCACTGCCTGTGGTTTTCCTACCATCTGATACGTATGACAGGTACAGCAAGATTCAATCACATCTTTATGTAGTCCAGGCCAATAGAAATGCTTCTGTATCTTAGCCTGAGTCTTCTTCACCCCTAGATGACCTCCGACAGGTAACTCTTGTGCTACCCACAATACTTCCTGTCTGTATTCTACCAGCAACACAATCTGGTGAACTTCTGCCTATTTCTCATCTGCACTAACTTGCCAAGGTCTCTATTTTCACCTTAAGATTTTACTATTAAGGTAATAGCATTCTAGAATACACTCTGATTCCTTTTCCGAGTCGGCTTTATGATATAAATCCTTTATCACCTCATTTTTTTGTTATAACTCCATTAATCTTTTAGAGCTAGACACCTCTGCCTGATCCTCTACCTGCTTCGGTCTTTCCTTTACCATCTCATCAGAGTGTCAGCTAGCTGGACCTCAATTCCTTCATCTTCCTCTTTTGTTCTCCCACTCCAGTTTTAACTAATGGCTGTGGGATCTTGTCACCACACGATCTGGAAAAATTCCAGGGTATTTTTCTTTTAACTCCTCAGTTCCCTGGTTTTCTTTTGGCTTTTCCACTACAATGAGCATCAGTCCCTCCTGTGAACCAGCGATATCATTTCCAAGGATAAACTGTATTCCTGGAATAGCCAAGTTTTCCATCACTCCCACTATCACTTCCCCAGTCTTGATTGGACTTTCTAGCCTTATCTTACACAGGGGACATACTCCTCTCTCCATTTATTCCACAGATTACCACTCTCTCGGGCAATATTTCAGGAGTGCAAATATTTTCATCTCTTACTATTGGAGACAGACTAGCTCCCATATCTCTCAATATTTTAACTTCTTTACCCGAGGGAGAATTTAGCACGGCCAATGCACCCTAACCAGTACATCTTTTGGACTATGGGAAGAAACCAGAGCACCCGGAGGAAACCCACACAGTCACGGGGAGAACGTGCAGACTCCACACAGATAGTGACCCAAGCTGGGAATTGAACCCGGGTCCCTGGCACTGTGAGGTGGCAGGGCTAACCACTGTGCCACCTCGCTGCCCCTAGATACTAATACCTTTACAAATATGGTGTCCTGCATTCTTTCCATTGCAAGTGTACACATGTCACTGACACCATCTTGGGAGTTTAAGAGGCCTCGTAAAGGCTGAATAATGGGCAGCACAGAGATCAGTTTTAACCACCCTCCCCAGAGCCACCCCACTCGTGTTTATAGTTTAACAACACAACACGTGGTACATTCAGCAACTGCACCAGGAGCAGAACCCAATTGGTCATTTCACAATGTATCAAAGTGCAGTTTTGGGAAGAGAAATGATTACCGTAAGTTTCCGCCGACAGCCTCGATAGCACGACTCAGCTTGAAGGCACTGACTCCTGTAAAAGGATTTAATTCTTCAGTCAATCATACAGCCTAATGTTTAGCAGGAGCAGTAACTGAACCATGCTGAGGTGTGTATCCGCGGTTGTCAGGGTCAAGTTCATGGATTTGGAGTGCGCCATCCGGGGCACGGAATTACGACAGCGCTCACACAGAACGCTGGCCACACCTCATGGAGTTCAGTTCCAGGCACCCTCCCACAGACAGAACACCAGGTTATGGCGTTAGTCCAGGGCAATTCCCCAGGATGATACAGACCATGAGGGGATTGACTTTTGAAATTTGGCTTATTTTTGGGGGCGGCACGGTGGCACAGTGGTTAGCACTGCTACCTCACAGCACCCGGGACCCGGGTTCGATTCCCAACTTGGGCCACTGTCTGTGTGGAGTTTGCACATTCTCCCCGTGTCTGTGTGGGTTTCCTCTGGGTGCTCCGGTTTCCTCCCACAGACTGAAAGACATGCTGGTTAGGGTGCATTGGCCGTGCTAAATTCTTCCTCAGTGTACCCAAACAGGCACCGGAGTGTGGCGACTAGGAGATTTTCACAGTAACTCCATTGCAGTATTAATGTAAGCCTACTTGTGACAATAATAAAGGATTGGAGGGAGCCCTTTTCAACCCTGACACTGGGGCTTATTTGGGGCCTTTGTACCAACACATCACAACAAAATAAATCACACAAGGTTGTGCTTTTTTTTTCATTAATTTGTGGGACCCGGGCGTCACTGGCTGCCAGCGTTTATTGCCCGTCCCCAGCTGCCCTTTGGAGGGCAGTTGAGAGTCAACCACATTGCTGCGGCTCTGGAGTCACATGTAGGCCAGACCGGGTAAGGGCGACAGATTTCCTTCCCTAAAGGGACATTAGTGAACCAGATGGGTTTTTCCAACAATTGACGAGTTACAAGGAGAGGCTGGATAGACTGGGACTTTTTTCTCTGGAGCGGAGGTGACTTCGGTGTGATCTTATAGAGGTCTATAAAATAATGAGGGGCACAGATCAGCTAGATAGTCAATATCTTTTCCCAAAGGTAGGGGGGTCTAAAACTATAGGGCATAGGTTTAAGCAGTGGTTCCCAAAGGGTGCGGCGCGCCACACTGGTGCGGCGAGAGAGGATGGCAAGTGTGGTGGGAAGATTCAAGGACAATCAAAGAAACAGTTAAACATGGTTTAAACAAGCATTGTTTTATACTTTCTGGATGTCCCATGATCATATTATGAAGTAGTTGTGTTCTATGTTATGAATCAAGCACTGCTAGGAGTTGTTTCTTTTAAATGTATTTATCAATAAAAAATTCGGTGTGGCGCGAGCAAATTTTTATTCCGAAAATGCGGCCCAGTGAAAAAAGTTTGGGAACCACTGGTTTAAGGTGAGAGGGGGGAGATACAAAAGTGTCCAGAGGGGCAATTTTTTCACAGAGGGTGGTGAGTGTCTGGAACAAGCTGCCAGAGATAGTAGTAGACGTGGGTACAATTTTGTCTTTTAAAAAGCATTCAGACAGTTACATGGGTAAGATGGGTCTAGAGGGATATGGGCCAAATGCAAGCAATTGGGACTAGAGTCATAGAGGTTTACAGCATGGAAACAGGCCCTTCGGCCCAATTTGTCCATGCTGCCCTTTTTTTAAAAAAAACCCTAAGCTAATCCCAATTGCCTGCATTTGGTCCATATCCCTCTATACCCATCGTACCTATGTAACTGTCCAAATGCTTTTTAAAAGATAAAATTGTACCCGCCTCTACTACTACCTCTGGCAGCTCGTTCCAGACACTCACCACCCTCTGCGTGAAAAAATTGCCCCTCTGGGCACTTTTGTATCTCTCCCCTCTCACCTTAAACCTATGTCCTCCAGTTTTAGACTCTCCTACCTTTGGGAAAAGATATTGACTAACTAGCTGATCTATGCTCCTCATTATTTTATAGACCTCTAATAAGATCACTCTCAGCCTCCTTCGCCCCAGAGAAAAAAATCCCAGTCTATCCAGCCTCTCCTTATAACTCAATCCATCAAGTCCCGGTAGCATCCTAGTCAATCTTTTCTGCACTCTTTCTAGTTTAATAATATCCTTTCTATAATAGGGTGACCAGAATTGCACACAGTATTCCAAGTGTGGCCCGGCATGGACAAGTTGGGCCGAAGGGCCTGTTTCCATGCTGTAAACCTCTATGACTCTAGTTTCATGGTCATCAGTAGATTCTTAATTCCAGATTTTTTTTATTGAACTTATCTTGATAGACACATTAACAAACGGGGAATAGAGGGATATAAGCGGTTGGTTAGATCGGTAAAAGTGATTGGCGAAGGCTTGGAGGGCTGAAGGGCCTGTTCCTTTGCTGTACTGTTCTTTGTTGTTCAGTCCGATAACACCATGGAGGGGTTACGAGAGGGGGTGATGAGGTAGACTTGGATGTCATCAGCATATTGTGGAGCCTGGCATCATGTCTTCAGATGGTGTCACTGAGGGGCACCAAGTAATGGACAAGACTGGAAAAGGGACATGGAGGCAAATCTAACAGTAACACTTGCATCACCAGCACCAGTGACCATTCCCAATGAGAGAGAATCTCAGCTGCTTCCCTTGACATTCAAATATTACCATTGCTGAATGCTCCATTATTATCATGAGGGGGTCACTAATGACTAGAAACCTAACTGGACCAGCCACGTTCTGCATCTACAAAAGCAGGTCAGTCGCTGTGGCGATGAACTCAGCTCCCGATTCCTCAAAGCCTGTCACCATTCAGGACTCAAAGCAAGCCGCTTGACTGACACTCCATTGACTGGATCCACTACAGTTTGCCTATCGCTGCAACAGGTCCACAGCAGACGCCATCTCCCTGGCCCTGCACTCAACCCTGAAACACCTAGATAACAAGGACACCTATGTCAGACTCCTATTTATCGACTACAGCTCAGCCTCCAACACCATTATTCCCACAAAACTCATCTCCAAACTCCGTGGTCTGGGCCTCAGCTTCTCCCTCTGTGACTGGATCCTGAACTTCCTACAGCCCACAATCAGTAAGGATAGGCAATAACACCTCCTCCACGATCATCCTCAACACTGGTGCCCCACAAGACTGTGTTCTCAGCCCCCTACTATACTCCTTATGCACCTATGACTGTGCGGCCAAATTCCTCTCCAACTCGATTTTCAAATTTGCTGATGAAACCACCATAGTGGGTCGGATCTCAAACCATGACGAGACAGAGTACAGGAATGAGATAGAGAATCTGGTGAACTGGTGCGGCAACAATAATCTCTCCCTCAAAGTCAACAAAACGAAGGAGATTGTCATCGACTTCAGGAAGCATAAAGGAGAACATGCCCCTGTCTACATCAATGGGGATGAAGTAGAAAGGGTTGAGAGCTTCAAGTTTTTAGGTGTCCAGATCACCAACAACCTGTCCTGGTCCCCCCATGCCTACACTATAGTTAAGAAAGCCCCACCCGCCTCTACTTTCTCAGAAAACTAAGGAAATTTGGCATGTGCTACGACTCTCACCAACTTTTACAGATGCACCATAGAAAGCATTCTTTCTGGTTGTATCACAGCTTGGTATGGCTCCTGCTCTGTCCAAGACCGCAAGAAACTACAAAGGGTTGTGAATGTAGCCCAGTCCATCATGCAAACCAGCCTCCCATCCATTGACTCCGTCTACATTTCCCGCTGCCTTGGAAAAGCAGCCAGCATAATTAAGGACTCCACACACCCCAGACATTCTCTCTTCCACCTTTTTCCTTCGGGAAAATGATACAAAAGTCAGAGGTCACGTTCCAACCTACTCAAGAACAGCTTCTTCCCTGCTGCCATCAGACTTTTGAATGGACCTACCTTGCATTAAGTTGATCTTTCTCTACACCCTAGCTATGACTGTAACACTACATTCTGCACTTTCTCCTTTCCTTCTCTATGAACAGTATGCTTTGTCTGTATAGCGTGCAAAAAACAATACTTTTCACTGTATACTAATAATGTGACAATAATAAATTAAATCAAAATCAGCTAGGATAACAGCAGATACCCGGGAACATCACCACCTGCAAGCTCCCCTTCAAACCACACACCATCCAAACTTGCACTCCATCACCATTCCTTAACTGTCATTGGGTCAAACCCTGAAACTCCCTCCCTCACAGCACTTTAGGTGTACCTACATTACAGGGACTGCAGCGATTCAAGAAGGCAGCTCACCACCACCTTCTCAAGGGCAACTAGGGATGGGCAATAAATGCTAGTCTAGCCAGCGACACCCACATCCCATCAATAAATAAAAATGAATATGGTCGTTATTTTGTGCAGATGTATCAGTGACCAATCGGTTTTATTTTGGAGTTGGCAGAGGGCGGACTGTTGGGTAGGACACTGAGAATATCACGCCTGACAATTAATTATGCGTTGTCAGAGAGCACGTCTGTATAAGTTTAAACACTGTGGTCCAAGCTCGGGGGCGGGGGCGGAATGGCCTCCCTCAGCACTGTAGGGATTCTACGACTCCATGAAAAGCAGTCCAGGTTTTTGTGTGTGCTGTTGTCCAAAGCTAAAACAGGGGCACATAAACCTGTGTCAATTACTGCCCATCTTATTTAACATCCTTGATGCTTAATAAATCTCCATTTTTCTACAATTTTTCCTTGCTGTTAACATCTTTGTCGCACTCAAAGTTCCTTACAGCAGTGGGTATGAATCATAGAAACCCTACAATGCAGAAGGAGGCCATTTGGCCCATTGAGTCAACCACAATCCCATCCAGGCCCTATCCCCGTAACCCCATGTATTTACCCTAGCCAATCCCGCTGAACTAAGGGACAATTTAGCATGGCCAATCCACCTAACACGCAGACCTTTGGACTGTGGGAGGAAACCCACGCAGACATGGTGAGAATGTGCAAACTCCACACAGTAACCCTGGCTGGGAATTGAACCCGGGTCCCTGGCGCTGTGGGGCAGCAGTGCCAACCAGTGTGCCACTGGGTGACTGTGTTTGAATCATAGATCTCGATGCTGCCCTGAAACCAGACAATGGTCAGAATTGATGTTCCATTGGGGGAATGGCACCATTGACAATGCAGCATACCCCTTGGTATCGCCCTGCAGTGCCAGCCTAATGTGCCCAAACCCTGGAGCAGGGTTCTGTCAGCAGACTCCAGTCCCAAAGTGAGAGTGCGATAAATTAATACTGGCTGAGCCTGGAGAGAATCACCCCCTCCCTCAGATATGCCAGATAAATGCCACGATGGCATGGTGGTAGGCACTGCTGCCTCACAGCGCCAGGGACCCGAGTTCGATTCCCGGCTTGGGTCACTGTCTGTGTGGAGTTTGCACATTCTCCCCGTGTCTGCGTGGGCTTCCTCCGGGTGCTCCGGTTTCCTCCCACACTCCAAAGATGTATGGGGTAGGTGGATTGGCCGTGCTAAATTGCCCCTTAGTGTCAGGGGGACTAGCAGGGTAAATATGTGGGGTTACGGGGATAGGACCTGGGTGGGATTGTTGTCGGTGCAGACTCGATGGGCCGAATGGCCTTCTGCACTGTAGGATTCTATGATTCTCATGATAATGGAGCTTCAGAATCACACTGGGCGAAGTTTGCCCCTCACTGTCGTGACACTGAATCCAGCTGCCGCTGGGTAAATCCCAATTTCCCGACAATAGCCGTATCAGAAAAACAGAAACAGATTCTCAAATATTTTACTTCAACAAAACAGTGAATTATTTTAACTTCTCGATATTATGAAGTCCTGACCCGTACACAACCGCTTCTTTAAACAGTTATCTTAGAAACATATAAATGGAAGATTTCCTCCTGGGAGCCATACTCGTTGCTCGGGTATAATCACCAGCGGCTGCATGTCTTGTCCTCAATATAGGAGGTGAACGTCATTACTATGGAACTAGAAGTAGCAAGCTGCAGAGGTGCTGCGAGGGAGCTGCAGTGGTGCTGCGAGGGAGCTGCAGAGGTGCTGCGAGGGAGCTGCAGTGGTGCTGCGAGGGAGCTGCAGAGGTGCTGCGAGGGAGCTGCAGGTGGTGCCGTGAGGGAGCTGCAGGTGGTGCCGTGAGGGAGCTGCAGTGGTGCTGAGAGGGAGCTGCAGTGGTGCGGAGAGGGAGCTGCAGTGGTGCTGTGAAGTAGCTGCAGGCAGTGCTGTGAGGGAGCTGCAGAGGTGCTGAGAGGGAGCTGCAGTGGTGCTGACATGGAGCTGCAGAGGTGCTGCGAGGGAGCTGCAGTGGTGCTGAGGGAGCTGCAGTGGTGCTGTGAGGGAGCTGCAGTGGTGCTGTGAGGGAGCTGCAGTGGTGCTGTGAGGGAGCTGCAGTGGTGCTGTGAGGAAGCTGCAGTGGTGCTGCGAGGGAGCTGCAGGCGGTGCTGCGATGGAGCTGCAGGGGTGCTGCGAGGGAGCTGCAGGGGTGCTGCGAGGGAGTTGCAGTGATGCTGTGAAGCAGCTGCGATGGGGCTCTGAGAGTGATGCTGTGGAACTCAAGGCAACTATGATGGAGCTCTGAGGAAGCTACAAAAAGATGTTTAGAGTCTGGTTCAATTAAACACTGAGTGAGCAATGGTAGTGGTCTGGAGATGGTGATGTGGAATCTCAGGACTCTGAGGTCCGAGAGAGGAAGTAAATAAGAAAGGGTGGGATTTTACAGACTCACTCATCCTGAAACCGTAAAATCCCACCCGAGGTCAACGGACCTTTTCGCGTTCCGCCCCTCGCCCGCTCCGATTCCCGTGCCGGGCGGAACGGGAAAATTCCGTCAACAGAGTTTCGAGAAGAAAAACACACAGGAGCGGCAACAAAACAGGCAGGAAGTACCCAAAAAAAATCATCCCCAGTAAACTCTTTAATCTTGTCACTTATATTAAAATACAGACAGCCAAAATCAGGATTGGAGGTTGGTTCGCGTGCGAGGGAAATGCGAGAAGAGATGGTTTGTATTTGATTTGAACTTTTCACCTCAGAGAAACCCTAACTGCCTTCACCCAGAACAGGCTCGAGGGGCTGAATGGCCTGCCTCTGTTTCCAGCGAGAGATTACTGATCTGATACGGTAACTGTTCCCATCAAAGCGAGGTCCCAAAACCTCGTTATTACTTTGTACCGTTGTTAAAAAAAAATCATAGAATCTCTTCAGGGCAGAAAGAGGCCATTCGGCCCATCGAGTCTGCACTGACTACAATCCCACCCAAGCCCTATCCCCGTTACCCCACATATTTACCCTGCTAATCCCCCTGACACTAAGGCGCTATTTAGTATGGCCAATCCACCTAGCCCGCACATGGATCTTGCATGTTTAGGTTAACCTTTGCAGCTCCGTGCTGCCTATTTCTCTCTCCACTCACTAGAACTACAAGTGTAAAGAGCGCAGCCAAGGGTCAGTATACTACCCTTGGGCGGTGCCAGCTGGTTGTTAACAGGTACCTTTCTGCCATAAGCAAGTCCGGGGCTTCCTCACCAACCCCCCGGTAAAAATAACAGGGAGGAAAATAATATTCAGACGTGGCAGTGACTTTCCCAGGACTGGGTTTTGTTGGAGGTGAGTAGGTTACAGGTGGCCTGTAAAACACAAAGTATAAAATAAACTTGTGACAAATTCAACAGGTACAAAAATATCCCGGGGGCAGATTTCTGAGTTCCTTGTCAGCGAGGTGGCCTGTATATCCTGGAGGCCTCGGAAGGAGAGTCTGGGCTCTCCTCATTACGCAGATGGTCGGAATCATGGAGTCAGAGCAAGTCCTGGTTCTGTTATATTTGGATCAGAGCTGATTCGGATACTGGCTGCTCGCTGGGGGCCGGGGGGGGGGTCACTGTTTGAAGGTTCCTGTGATGTTTTGATTCAGTTGGGAAGGCCAGTTGGGTCTTTTCCCCAGCTAAACCCGACAGTCTCCGCTGCTCGTACACGACCCGCAGCCCCCGCCCTCCCCCCGCTCCCCCCCAGGCCATGGCCTGAATTCCACCGCGGTCAGTTCTCAGCGAAGTGACCGGTGATGGCGTCGATCAGCTCCTGCTTCTTGCTGCCCCTCAGCCCGTACTGTTTACAGACCTCCTTGAGCACCGGCACGGTCAGCTTGCCCAGCGTCCCGCTCCGCAGGTACTGCCTGACCTCCTCCTTCCCCAGCGACACCTCCACGTTTGGCTTCTTCTCGGCTCCCCCGGCTGCGTCGCCTGATCACAGAGAACAGCAGTTCATTCTTCAGACAGTCACCGTGACAAATCTCCGAAGTACCGAAGACAAACAATAGCCCCACTCTTGAATATTCGGCTAATAAGAAACAGCACCGTGCAATTCCACTTCAGTTAATTATGGCTCGGGTCACTGTCTGTGCGGAGTCTGCATGTTCTCCCCGTGTCTGCGTGGGTTTCCTCCGGGTGCTCCGGTTTCCACCCACAGTCCGAAAGATGTGCTCGTTAGGGTGCATTGGCCGTGCTAAGTTCTCCCTCAGTGTACCCGAACAGGCGCCGGAGTGTGGCAACTAGGGGAATTTCACAGTAACTTCATTGCGGTGTCAATGTAAGTCTTACTTGCGACACTAATAAATAAACTTTACTTTTAAATTTACTTTACACCTGTTGATTGTTTATAATTTGGAATTACATTTGGAATATTGTGTGCAGTTCTGGTCACCTCACTATAAGAAGGATGTGGAAGCGCTGGAAAGAGTGCAGAGGAGATTTACCAGGATGCTGCCTGGTTTGGAGGATAGGTCTTATGAGGAAAGGTTGAGGGAGCTAGGGTTGTTCTCTCTGGAGCGGAGGAGGCTGAGGGGAGACTTAATAGAGGTTTATAAAATGATGAAGGGGATAGATAGAGCGAACGTTCAAAGACTATTTCCTCGGGTGGATGGAGCTATTACAAGGGGGCATAACTATAGGGTTCATGGTGGGAGATATAGGAAGGATGTCCGAGGTAGGTTCTTTACTCAGAGAGTGGTTGGGGTGTGGAATGGACTGCCTGCAGTGATAGTAGAGTCGGACACTTTAGGAACATTTAAGCGGTTATTGGATAGGCACATGGAGCACACCAGGATGATAGGGAGTGGGAGAGCTTGATCTTGGTTTCAGATAAAGCTCGGCACAACATCATGGGCCAAAGGGCCTGTTCTGTGCTGTACTGTTCTATGTTCTATAAGGGACAGTAAAACAATAATCATTCTGGAGGAGCGGGCATCGCTGGCATTTATTGCCCTTCTTTAGTTGCCATGAATAGGGCAGTTTTGTGTGGGACTTGCCAAGTTAATTCAGAGAATGTTCAACTGTCAGCCTCATTGGGACTGGAATCACCAGGAGGACAGGCGGTAAAGACAGCAACTTTAAAGTTTATTTATTAGTCACAAGTAGGCTGACATTAACACTGCAATGAAGTTACTGTGAAAATCCCCTAGTCGCCACACTCTGGCGCCTGTTTGGGTTACACTGAGGGAGAATTTAGCACGGCCAAAGCACCCTAACCAGCACGTCTTTCGGGACTGTAGGAGGAAACCGGAGTACCCGGAGGAAACCCACGCAGACACGGGGAGAACGTGCAGACTCTGCACAGAGAGTGACCCAAGTCGGGAATCGAACCCGGGTCCCTGGCGCTGTGAGGCAGCAGTACTAACCACTATGCCGCCGTGCCACCCCCTTCCATAATAGACGTGAGCTCGATCGTTGGATTTTTCTGACAATCTGACAGGCTTTGGGGTCACTTTTACCGGGAGCTACTTTATATTGATCAAGCTTTTAAAAAAAAACACTAGCTTAGAATTCTCAGACAGTCATGGTGGGCATTTGAACCCACATTTTCCCTCTGGATTTGAATACCGCTGCAAAAACAGAGGCGTGCTGTCGAAGCTTTTCATCTTGCACTCATCAGGACAGACACAAGAATGCCAAATTTCAAAGGGAGTAAAAATTTATACTCCACGAAAAAAAGGGTGCTGATTGGTCAGCATATCGATTTTGATTGGTTGAGGTATTGCCATGGTGGGTGCGCCAGGGAACTATTGACCCACCCCCCTCCCCATTCTTCCATTTAATTAAAAAAGGCAGTGCCTGGACATGTTCCTTTTGCCTGTAGAGGACAGGTCCCTCCATATGAATACACGTAATTTCTAGCAGGCGTAAATGGGCAACATTGCGAGCCCGACTGACAATCTTTAATTGCTGCTCTTTGAAATTTGATATTCTTGCATCTGTCCTGTAAAATAAAACAGCTATTTGTTCCCTGGGTTATCTACAGTGGTCCACCCCAGAACCCTGAGGCCGGAAGCAGTCAACAGAATTGCTTGGAAGCTCTGAGGAGCAAGTTGGGTACCTGCCAGCCACCAGAACAAGGAGCTGAACCTCCACAGTCGTGTGATGTTAAATAAAGGTTGGAAGGTTGCTTTGCCAAAAAGCAATGGGCAGGATCCCCATAAAATCTTTCCTCAGGAAATAACTAACAAGGAGGAACGATAAAGTGAATTCTGGAGGGCTGTGGCATACCTCACGGGCTGGTTTCTACAGAAGTGAATGCACCTTCAATATTCTTCCCACGTATAGGGGAATTCTTGGGCAGGGAGCACAAAGTTGAACTGAGTTCACAGGCATGAGGAATGATAAACTGCGGTGTTGAGTTAATAGTGCTTTGTTTAAGTCTAAAATACAATAAAGTATGTTTTTATTTGAAAAAGTTGAAATCTAGTGACGTCGTTCTGTCAGGTAATTATGGTCAGTTAATTCTTTATAAATGTTCCTAACAGGGTTGTAATAAATTACAGCGGCCACTACACTTCACTGACTGTAGTGTTTTACAATGTCCTGAGGAAAGGCGCTAAAAAAATGCAATTCTTTGTTTCTTTTGGCGACCAGCTGGTTCAGTTCTGAGAGAATTGAGCAGAGATTTCCGTGTCCGTGTGGCTCACTTGTATCCCATGCCGAGCATTTACTGACACAACGTTTAATTTGCTCCCCTTGCCGCAGTACTCACTGAGCTTCCTCTTCTGTTGGCTCTTTGCACCTGGGTTATAGCTGGGGGATAAACCAGCTCCACGAACTCCTCTGCCAGCTGTCCGATTCTCCTGTCCATAACATCATTCTTTGGCACTGTGTGGGGAAAAGATGATTTCCCCTATTACGCTCCTCTATCAAAGTCATTTATTTGCACCTCTCCAGCTTCCTCTCCCCCCCCCCTCCCCCCCAGCATCCCCCCCTCTCCTCCCAGTTCCCCTCCCGTGGCTCTACCTCTCCAGCCCCCCTTCTCCACCTCTCTACCTTTCCTCCTCCCCCACAGCACCCCATCGGCTCCTCCTCTCCCCCCGGTTCCCTCTCTCTCCCCCAGCTCCCCCTCTCTGCCCCCCAGCTCCCCCACTGCCCCACAGCTCCCCCTCTCTGCCCCCCTGCTCAGAAGCACAGAATCCTACAATGCAGAAGAGGCCCTTCGGCCCACCAAATCTGCACTGATGCATGAAATGCCCTGACCTGCCCACCTAATCCCACTTACCAGCACTTGGCCCATAGCCCTGAATGTTATGACGTGCCAAGTGCTCATCCAGGTACTTTTTAAAGGATGTGAGGCATCCCGTCTCCACCACCCTCCCAGGCAGCGCATTCCAGACCCTCACCACCCTCTGGGTAAAAGACTTTTCCCTCAAATCCCCCCAAAACCTCCCACCCCTCACTTTTAACTTTTGTCCCCTCGTAACTGACCCTTCAACTAAGGGGAACAGCTGCTCCCCATCCACCCTGTCCATGTCCCTCATAATCTTGAACACCTCGATCAGGTCACCCCTCAGTCTTCTCCGCTCCAGAGAAAACAACCCCAAGCCAATCCAAACTCTCTTCATAACTTAAATGCTCCATCCCAGGCAGCATCCTGGTGAATCTCCTCTGCACCCCCTCCAGTGCAATCACATCCTTCCTATAATGTGGTGACCAGAACTGCACACAGTGCCCCAACTGTGGCCTCACCAAAGTTCTATACAACTCCATCATGATCTCTCTGCTTTGTGATCTATACCCCGACTCATAAAGGCGAGTGTGCCATATGCCTTTTTCACCACCCTATTAACCTGCCTTTCCACCTTCAGAGATCTGTGGACAAACACGCCAAGGTCCTTTTGTTCTTCGCAACTTCCCAGTGTCAGACCTTTCACAGTATACTTCCACCCTCTCCCCACCACCACTCCCCCTCTCCACCCTCAACTCCCCCCTCTCCACCCCAATTCTCCCTCCCCCCAAGCTCCCCCCTCCCAGCTCCCCCTCTCCAACCCTAGCTCCCCCTCTCTCCCCCCCCTCCCCGCAGCTTCCCCACTCCTCCTCCCCCAGCTCCCCCTCTCCCCCCTCTCTCCCTCCCCCAGCACCCCCTCTCTCCCCCCTCACAGCTCCCCCTCTCTCCCTCCCCCAGCACCCCCTCTCTCCCTCCCCCAGCCCCCCCTCTCCCCCTCCCCCAGCACCCCCTCTCTCCCTCCCCCAGCACCCCCTCTCTCTTCCCCAGCACCCCTTCTCTCTTCCCCAGCGCACCCCCTCTCCCTCCCACAGCACCCGCTCTCCCTCCCCCAGCACCCCCTCTCCCTCCCCCAGCAGCCCCTCTCCCAGCGCCCCCACTCCCTCCCCCAGCGGCCCCTCTCTCTTCCCCAGCGCCCCCTCTCTCTTCCCCAGCGCCCCCTCTCTCTTCCCCAGCGCCCCCTCTCCCTCCCCCAGCGCCCCCTCTCTCTTCCCCAGCGCCCCCTCTCCCTCCCCCAGCGCCCCCCCTCTCCCTTCCCCAGCGCCCCCCTCTCTCTTCCCCAGCGCCCCCCTCTCTCTTCCCCAGCGGCCCCCTCTCTCTTCCCCAGCGGCCCCCTCTCTCTTCCCCAGCGCCCCCCCTCTCTCTTCCCCAGCGCCCCCCCTCTCTCTCTTCCCCAGCGCCCCCCCTCTCTCTTCCCCAGCGCCCCCCCTCTCTCTTCCCCAGCGCACCCCCTCTCTCTTCCCCAGCGCACCCCCTCTCTCTTCCCCAGCGCACCCCCTCTCTCTTCCCCAGCGCACCCCCTCTCTCTTCCCCAGCGCACCCCCTCTCTCTTCCCCAGCGCACCCCCTCTCTCTTCCCCAGCGCACCCCCTCTCTCTTCCCCAGCGCACCCCCTCTCTTCCCCAGCGCACCCCCTCTCTTCCCCAGCGCACCCCCTCTCTCTTCCCCAGCGCACCCCCTCTCTCTTCCCCAGCGCACCCCCTCTCTCTTCCCCAGCGCACCCCCTCTCTCTTCCCCAGCGCACCCCCTCTCTCTTCCCCAGCGCACCCCCTCTCTCTTCCCCAGCGCACCCCCTCTCTCTTCCCCAGCGCACCCCCTCTCTCTTCCCCAGCGCACCCCCTCTCTCTTCCCCAGCGCACCCCCTCTCTCTTCCCCAGCGCACCCCTCTCTCTTCCCCAGCGCACCCCCTCTCTCTTCCCCAGCGCACCCCCTCTCTCTTCCCCAGCGCACCCCCTCTCTCTTCCCCAGCGCACCCCCTCTCTCTTCCCCAGCGCACCCCCTCTCTCTTCCCCAGCGCACCCCCTCTCTCTTCCCCAGCGCACCCCCTCTCTCTTCCCCAGCGCACCCCCTCTCTCTTCCCCAGCGCACCCCCTCTCTCTTCCCCAGCGCACCCCCTCTCTCTTCCCCAGCGCACCCCCTCTCTCTTCCCCAGCACCCCCTCTCTTTTCCCCAGCACTCCCTCTCTCTTCCCCAGCACCCCCTCTCTCTCGCCCCCACTCCCCTCAGCTGCCCTTCTCCAACACGGTAAGAAGTTTAACAACACCAGGTTAAAGTCCAACAAGTTGATTTGGTAGCAAATGCCACTAGCTTTCGGAGCGCTGCCCCTTCGTCAGCTGGAGCTCAACACCCCCAGCTCCCCCTCCCCGCCAGCTCTCCCTTTCCCTGCCAGCTCCCCCTCTCTCCCCCCTATTTGCTCCTCCCCCCAGCTCTGCCCCCCCCCCTCCCCTGAGCTCTGCACCCCCCCACCCCACCCCCCCGAGCTCCCTCTTATTAACAGTGGAGGAATAATACAGCAGCTGGTCTTTTTCCTTCAGCAAGTTTATTCTACATACAGCTCAGTACAGATACAAGCTCCTCTGATTCCCCCACAGTATCTGTTCCTGCTGTGTCCATTTATACTCTTTCAGAGGTTGAGTCAATAACCATCGCCTGTCTTCAATAAGGCAATTACTGTAATTGCCACAGTATGCATTTGCTGATACACTGACTCTCCTCTCCGCATCCGCCAGCTCCCCCACCCTAACCCCCCCCCCACTTTGCCATATTTCTCCCCTCTTCATGCCCCCAGCAACCCCTCTCTGCCCCCCCAGGGAGCATTACAACTGGATTCAACAATTACCCAATATTCATACCCGCCCCGGGGCCCTGAATCCAATGGGAAATATTCCCGATATACTGCTCTGTTACAGACTACGTGTGAAAGCTGAGCTTTTTTAGTCTTTACAATCACTATCTTTTCATAATCACTATCATTCCTTATCATAATCAAGGACCCCACGCACCTCGGACATTCTCTCTTCCACCTTCTTCTGTCGGGAAAAAGTCTGAGGTCACGTACCAACCGACTCAAGAACAGCTTCTTCCCTGCTGCTGTCAGACTTTTGAATGGACCGACCTCGCATTAAGTTGATCTTTCTCTGCACCCTAGCTATGACTGTAACACTACATTCTGCACTCTCTCCTTTCCTTCTCTATGAATGGTATGCTTTGTCTGTATAGTGCGCAAGAAACAATACTTTTCACTGTATGTTAATACATGTGACAATAATAAATCAAATCAAATTAATTCCTTTTGCTGCTGGGCAGTGGGTACGAGCTGTACAGCAGGATACTCACGTGTCAAATCTTCAACTTCTTCCGGTTCCTTCAAATCGAGGGCCAGTGCCTCCAGATTACGGAAATGCCGCTGAAGAACCGGATTCTCAAAGCTCTCAGGCCTAATCCAGAGGGATAGAAATGGTCACCATTTTATTTTAAGGAGAATTTGCAGAAATTTCCTGTTCATCTGCACTGGGGAAATCATAGAAATCCTACAGTGCAGGAGGAGGCCATTCAGCCCATCGAGTCTGCACCGACAACAATCCCACCCCAGGTCCTATCCCCGTAACCCAATGTATTTACCCCGCTAGTCCCTCTAATCTACACATCTGGGTCACTGAGGGGCAATTTAGCACGGCCAATCCCGCACACCTTTCAGACTGTGGGAGGAACCCGGAGGAAACCCATGCAGACACGGGGAGAACGTGCAGACTCTCCGCACAGACAGTGATCCTCTAATGGCGCAGAAAGTATCGCTGGAACCTCCGACTGACCTGTATTTAAACCGGAGCTTCTGCACCACAAATTTCATCTTCTCGATCTGATCCTCGCTGGCCACTCGCTTCTCCGTAAAGCCGATCTTCCTGACATCGTCGGCGTAAGGCAAAAAAATCAGGTGGAATCCTGATGGGAAAACGACGGAAAGGTTTTGTTTGTACCAGGAATCGGTGAGCATTTCACATGCCCACTCTGCCCGACTCAGGAGTTGCGTTTGATGGGATGACCTGGGCTGAACATTCGCGTTTTTGCAGAAATCAGGTCAAAGCTAGGACGAGTAAAGTTTTAAAGTTTCAAAGTTTATTTTATTAGTGTCACAAGTAGGTTTACATTAACACTGCAATGAAGTTACTGTGAAAATCCCCCAGTCGCCACACTCCTGTTCGGGTACACTGAGGGAGAATTTAGCACGGCCAATCCACCCTAACCCGCACAGACTGTGGGAGGAAACCGGAGTACCCAGAGGAGACCCACGCAGACACGGGGAGAACGTGCAGACTCCGCACAGACAGTGACCCAAGCTGGAAATTGACCCAGGTCCCTGCGTGCGTGCGTGAGTGGTGATTGCAGCTCTGTGGGGTGTTTGGATTCTTTGCGTACTTTAATGCTTTTCAGACGTGACAGAAAACTGCGGTCCCCACATCCCTCGGAGGTGGATGTTAACGACCCTGTTTTGAAGAGCAGCAGGGGAGTTTTCCTTGGTGTCTCGGCCAGTATTCATCCCTCAATCAACATCGCTTAAAAAACTCTGCCTATCGTCAGGTTACTGTTCCCAGGGAGGAAACCACAAGTGAAGACCCACGTCTAAAATCACTGCACTGCCAATGTAATGCAGGGCTACAGCGATGGTAAATGATTCATTGAATGACACTGCATAGAAGCCATTCAGCCCATCATGGCTATACTGGCTCTTTGAAAGAGCTTATCCAATGCGTCTCAAGAGCCTTCTCTTTCCCCCAGCCCTGCACTCTTTTCCCCTTTATAGATTGGATCAATTTCCTCTCAGCAGTTATTATGAATTCTTCAATTTTCATCCACCCACTGTAACATGTATCCGCTGTAACTCTGAACTATAGAAATCTGAAGTTAGTTCATCTGAGTCCAAGCCCAGGCTGTGGTGCTATCTTTCTCTTACGTTGATCTTTCTCTACACCCCTAGCTATGACTGTAACACTACATTCTGCACTCTCTCCTTTCCTTCTCTATGAACGGTATGTTTTGTCTGTATAGCGCGCAAGAAACAATACTTTTTACTGTATACTAATAAACGTGACAATAATAAATCAAATCAAATATCTGGTTTCAGTTCCTCTCTGCATTGGAGCTGCACACAATCAGCCAGGCTCCACTGTGTGTATATATGTGTGTGTACGTGCGGTGCGTGCCTATGTGTGGTGTGTGCGTGTACGTGTGGTGCACGCATACGTGTGGTGCGTGCGTACGTGCAGTGCGTGCGTGTACGTGAGATGTGTGTAAATGTGTGCTATGTGTGTACGTGTGGTGTGTGTATGTGTGGTGCGCGTGTGCACATGTGGTGTGTGTATACATGTGGTATGTTGTGTGTGTGTGTACGTGAGATGTGTGTAAATGTGTGCTATGTGTGTACGTGTGGTGTGTGGTGTGTGTATGTGTGGTGTGTGTGCACATGTGGTGTGTGTATACACGTGGTATGTGGTGTGTGTGTGTGTGTGTGGGGAAGGTGAGTGGGGGTAGGATAGGCAACAGCTACGATGCCCTCCATAGACAAATAGTGTGTGAATAATTATCATATGTGGTCAGGCAGAAAAGGTGCTGGAGATTCTGTGGCACTGGTGTGACCATAACTCAGTCAGAAAGGAGAGACAAATCAAGTGTACTCACCCAGTCAGTGAGCGATCCGAGAGAGACAGTGTCACTGACCTGGAGGGATGGTCTGCACTTTCTGATCATCCAGCGCCTCCTCCTGTGGGACCAACGCCACAAATCGGGGTGGGGTGTTCCTCCGGGGAGTGTAGCGGCAAACAGCATACACGTCCTTCTCCAGGCACTTGGTGAGCAGTGCGCTGAATAAAGTGGTGCTTCCTGTTGGGAATGTGAAACATAAACACAGCTCAGAACAATAAGCACCTGGCACCAGGGCTGGCCCAAAGGCTGCTGGAAAGGACCAGGGGGGCTGACCTCTCTGAGCTGCTTAGCAAGCGGCGACGATAAAGTCAAATTGTTACTTCATCCCCTATAACACGATAGAATTCTTCATCAAGGTGGACAGTGAGGGAGTTGATTTTGAGACTAGGGTCCTGAATCTTAATAAAGGAAACTACGATGAATATGAGGCACAAGTTGGCTTTGATAGATTGGGAAATGTTATTTAAGGGGACGATGGTGGATCGGCAACGGCAAACATTCAAAGAACGATTATTTAATCCAGTCTGGCACAAAAATAAAACTGGAAAGGTGGGCAAACCAAGGCTTACAAGGGAAATTAGAGATAGTTAAAGGTCCAAGGGAGAGGCATACAAATGATCCAGAAAAACTGTAGACCTGAGGATTGGGACAGTTTATAATTCAGCAAAGGGACTAATTAATAAGGGGAAAATAGAGTACGAGAGTAAGCTTGCGGGGAACATAAACATTGACCGTAAAAGTTTCGAAACATAGAATCCTACAGTACAGAAAGAGGCCATTAGGCCCATCGAGTCTGCACCGACCACAATCCCACCCAGGCCCTACCCCCATATCCCTACATATATACCCACTAATCCCTCTAACCTACACATCTCAGGACACTAAGGGGCAATTTTTAGTCTGGCCAATCAACCTAACCCGCACATCTTTGGACTGTGGGAGGAAACCGGAGCACCCGGAGGAAACCCACGCAGACACGAGGAGAATGTGCAAACTCCACACAGACAGTGACCCAAGCCGGGAATCGAATCCAGGCCCCTGGAGCTATGAAGCAGCAGTGTTAACCACTGTGCTACCCTGCCATCCAACTTCTATTAGGTGTGTGAGGTGAAAAAGATTGTTAACGACAAACTAGGTCCTTTACAGTCAGAAACAGGGGAATTTATAATGGGGAACAAAGAAATGGCTGACCAACTAAATACATACTCTGGTTCTGTCTTCACAAAGGAGGACACAAATAACGTACCAGAAAAGTTGGGGAACACAGGGTCTAGGGAGAGGGAGGAACTGAAGGAAATTAATATTAGTAGAGAAATGGTGTTGGGGAAATTGAGATTGAAGGCTGATAAATCCGCAGGGCCCGATAATCTACACCCCGGAGTACTTAAGGAAATGGCCTGAGAAATAGTGGGTACATTGGTATTCATCTTCCAAGGTTCTATAGCCTTTGGGACAGTTCCTATGGATTGGAAGGTAGCTAATGTAACCCCACTATTTAAAAAGGGAGGCAGAGAGAGAACAGGGAATTATAGACCAGTCAGCCTGACGTCGATAGTGGGGGAGGATTTAGTAGCAGAGCACTTGGTAAACAGCGGCTGGACAGGACAGAGTCAGATGGATTTACACGAGGGGAATCATGCTTGACAAATCTACTGGAATTCTTCAAGGATGTAACTAGTAGAGTTGATGAGGGGCAGCCAGTGGATGTGGTTTATTTGGACTTTCAGATAAGGTCGCACATAAGAGATCAGTGTGTAAAATTAAAGTGCATGGGATTGGGTAGTGTATTGAGATGGATAGAAAACTGGTTGGCAGGCAGGAAACAAAGAGTAGGAATAAACAAGGTATTTTTCCAAATGACAGGCAGTGATTAGTGGGGTACCGCTGGGATCAGTGCTGGGGCCCCAGCTATTCACTACATATAAATTAATGATTTAGACGAGGGAACTAAATGTAATATCTCCAAATCTGCAGATGACACAAAGCTGGGTGAGCTGTGAGGAAGATGGAGAGATGCTTCAGTGTGATGTGGACAAGTTGAGTGAGTGGGCAAATGAACAGCAGATGCAGTATAATTTGGAGAAATGTGAGGTTATCCACTTTGGGAGCAAAAGCGGAAGGCAGATTACTCTCTGAAAGGCCATAAATTAGGAGAAAGGAATGTGAAATGAGACCTGGGTGTCCTCATGCACCAGTCACTGAAGTTAAGCATTCAGGTGCAGCAGGCGGTGAAAAAGGCAAATGGAATGTTGGCCTTCATAGCGAGAGGATTTGAGTACGGGGCAGGGGTGTCTGGTTGCATATATATGGGGCCTTGGTGGGACCACACCTGGAATATTGTGTGCAGCTTTTGTCTCCTTATCTGAGGAAGGACGTTCTTGCTGTAGAGCGGAGGTTTACCAGGCTGATTCCTTGGATGGCGGGACTGACTCCCAAGGTGAGATTGAGTCGGTTCGGATTATATTCACCAGAGTTCAGAAGAATGAGGGGGGGGGGAATCTCATAGAAACCCGTGTCTACGTGGGTTTCCTCCGGGTGCTCCGGTTTCCTCCCATAATCTGAAAGACGTGCTGGTTAGGTGCATTGGCCATGCTAAATTCTCCCTCGGTGTACCCAAACAGGCGCCAGAGTGTGGCAACTCAGGGATTTTCACAGTAACTTCATTGCAGTGTTAATGTAATTGTGACACAAATAAATAAACTTGAAATTCTAACAAGACGAGACAATGTAGATGCAGGAAGGATGTTCCCCAATGGCGGGGGGTTGGGGCGGCGTACAGAACCAGGGATCACAATTTAAGAATACAGGCTAAACCATTTAGGACAGAGATGAGGAAAAATGTCTTCACCCAGAGGGTGGTGAATATGTGGAATTTGCTACCACAGAAAGTAATTGAGGCCAAAATATTGAATGTTTTCAAGAAGCAGTTAGATATAGCACTTGGTTGGGGCGAAGAGGATCAAAAGATATGGGGGGGGGAAGATGGGAACAGAATATCGAGTTGGATGATCAGCCATGATCATAATGAATGATGGAGCAGACTCGAAGGGCTGAATGGCCTCCTCCTGCTCCTATTTTCTATGTTTCTAACCAGGGTAATAGGATTCAGCACCTGACTCCTCGATTCAAAGTGTGAGAAATCTTTGGCGCGATCTATGATCCAGAGCAGTGGAGAGAACACATTAACGCCATTCAGTATGTAACCGCATGCTGTAATGAGAGGAAGTGGACCAGGTACAATGAGCTCAAATTCATCTTCTCATCTCTTAAGATATAATAATGCTCAGGTAGCATCAAACAATCAGTGATACAGCTCCCAAGGATAGGGGTATACTCTTCAGGGTATTCTAGGCTAGTGGTATTCTATACAGGGTTTTCTAGCGTAATTATATTCTATACAGGGTATTCGAGGGTAGAGGTATTCTATTCAGGGTATTCTAGGGCAGGGGTCTTCTATACAGGGTATTCTAGGGGAGCGGCATTCTATACAGGGTATTCTAGGGTAGTGGTATTCTCTACGCGGTATTCTAGGGTAGGGGGATTCTATTCAGGGTATTTTAGGATAGAGGTATTCTATAGTAGCAGTATTCTATACAGGGTATTCTAGGGTAGAGGTATTCTAAATGGGGTATTCTAGGGTAGAGGTATTCTATATGGGGTATTTTAGGATAGAGGTATTTTATATGGGGAATTCTAGGGTAGAGGGATTCTACACGGGTTATTCTAGTGTAGAGGTATTCTATACAGGGTATTCTAGGGTAGAGGTATTCTCTACGAGGTATTCTGGGGTAGAGGAATTCTATTCAGGGTATTTTAGGATAGAGGTATTCTATAAATGGTATTCTAGGATAGAGGTATTCTATTCAGGGTATTTTAGGACAGAAGTATTCTATACGGGATATTCTAGGGTAGAGGTATTCTACACGGGGTATTATAGGATAGAGGGATTCTACACGGGGTATTCTAGGATAGAGGGATTCTATATGGGGTATTCTAGGGTAGAGGTATTCTATACGAGGTATTCTAGGATAGAGGTATTCTCTACGGGGTATTCTAGGATAGAGGGATTCTATTCAGGGTATTCTAGGGTAGAGGGATTCTATATGGGGTATTCTAGGATAGAGATATTCTAGACAGGGTATTCTCGGGTAGAGGGATTCTAGAGTAGGGGTATTCTAAACAGGGTATTTTAGGATAGTGGTATTCTATACAGGGTATTCTAGGGTAGGGGGATTCTAGAGGAGGGGTATTCTATCTGATAACATATTTGCATCTGCTCTGTATTACGGCTGCATTGTAAATATATAAAATGTCACTCTCTCTCTCTCCAGTAGGATTCCTTCATGCTGGAACATTAGCTCCTAACGTTTTAACACTTCTCGCTGCCACTGCAGGGTTTCCCATCATTATCTGCATGAATCTGTCTTGTGAACCATCAGCTAACTGAGGAGAAGGGGGATGAAGTTTGGACCCTGTGCTCTATAAATACCCTGGGTAGAGCCATGCCCACTTGGCCAAAGGGCAGCAGTAACAGCGGCTGAGGGTTACCTGTTATCAGCGTCTCATCTGGGTAAATGAACTGTGGGGATCTGATGTGGTGGTGCTTCTTTAAGAGTGACAATGGCTTGAAACCAATGAGAACCAAGCCTGGGCCATCAAATCTCTTCAATTCCTCGGTTTCCTCTTTCTCCAGAATAATCTGCCTCTGTCCATAAACCTGGGAACCAAAAAGAACAAGAACAGGCTTAAATTATATGAAAGAGCAACATCTTTCGAGGTACTCGCCCGCTGACCCTCCCAAAGCCTGTCCACCATCTACAAGGCACAAGTCAGGAGTGATGGAGTACTCTCCACTTGCAGCTCCAGCAACACTCATGAAGCTTGACACTATCCAGGACAAAACAGCCCGCTTGACTGGCACTCCTTCTACAAGCATTCACTTCCTCCACCACGGACACATTGGCAGCCGTGTGTACCATCGATAAGATGCACTGCAGGAACTGACCAAGGTTCCTTCA